>NC_069502.1:171385084-171685084 GCF_027579735.1 Bombina bombina | reverse complement strand
ACTACCAAGGGCCCTTAAAAGGGCCTTTTGGGGGGCCCTTAAAAGGGCCTTTTGTAGGGCATTGCCCTGAGTTAAACAAATGTTTTGCTACAAAAACAAAAAACCCCTACTAGTAAACAAACCCCCACCCCCCAAACTACCAAGGGCCCTTAAAAGGACCTTTTGGGGGGCCCTTAAAATGGCCTTTTGTAGGGCATTGGCCTAAGTTAAACAGCTCTTTTGCAACAAAAAAACAAACACCCCCTAAAAAAATACATTACACAAAATAACAAACATGTTATCAAAAATAATAATAATGATTCCTATTCTAATACCCATTAAAAAAACACCCCAAAATAAAAAACCTAATCCTATATTATAAAAGACAAGAGTTTGTCTGAAGCCGTCATGCGCAGTTCAGACAAACTCTTGCAGCTGATCGCACGCGCACCCTTGGCCAGCTGTTGATACTTCGCACGCGCGCACTCTCGCACTCACTTAGCAAGATTGTAGCTGAAAAAAAAAACTGATGTCAGCACTTTGACTCCCCTTGAAACTGATGTGAGCACTTTGACCCCCCTTGCTGAATGCGCACGCACCCTCGCACTCACATGCGCACGCGAACCCACGCGCACGCAACTAATCGTTGACATGAGACCCCCCTTGCAGAATGCGCACGCACCCTGCGCACGCGAACCCACGCGCACGCAAATAGCCGTTGAAAGCAGCGAACCCACGCGCACGCAACTAATCGTTGACATGAGACCCCCCTTGCAGAATGCGCACGCACCCTCGCACCCTGCGCACGCGAACCCACGCGCACGCAAATAGCCGTTGAAAGCAGCTGATCAGTGAAACAAAGCAGCGCGAGGACCGGCATGTGAAGGCGCGCACAGGAGAGAGAGAGAGAGAGAGAGAGAGAGAGAGAGAGAATAACGAGAGAGAGAGAGAGAGAGAATAACGAGAGAGAGAGAGAGAATAACGAGAGAGAGAATAACGAGAATAACACAACACGGCCCGTGTGAACGGGCTTTAGGACTAGTCTAGAATAAACTACCAATGGCCCTTAAAAGGGCCTTTTGTAGGGCATTGCCCTAAAGATCAGCTTTTTTTGTGAAACAAAAATACAAATACCCACTAACATTACAAACCCCCACCCTCCTAAACCGACAAAATAAAAAAACTATCTAAAAACCTAAGCTACCCATTGCCCTGTAAAGGACATTTGTATGGGCATTTAGCTCTTTTGCTGCCCAAACCCTAATCTAAAAATAAAACCCACCCAAAAAACCCTTAAAAACCCCTAACACTAACCCCTGAAGATCCACTTACAGTTTTTGAAGTCCCGCTTGACCGATCTTCATCCCGGCGGAGAAGTCCTCATCCAGGTGATGAGAAGCCTTCATCCAGATGGCCTCTTCAATCTTCATCCCGGCGGCAAAGTCCTCATCCAAGCGGCGAGAAGTCGGCCTCTTCAATCTTCATCCAGACGGCATCTTCTATCTTGATCCCAGCGGCGTGGAGTGGGTCCATCCTGAAGACATCCGGCGCGGAGCATACTCTTCATACGGTCGCCACCATACACTGAATATTCAATGCAAGGTATGCAATTCAAGATGGCGTCCCTTGCATAACTATTAGCCGGAAGATTTGAATCAGTTGATAGAAATTAGAGCTGCTAAAATCCTTTTGGCTGTTCAAATCAGCCAATAGGATTTAAGCAGCTCTAATTCTACTGGATGATGAATCAGCCAATAGACTGAGAGCTGCTTAAATCCTATTGGCTGTTCAAATCTTTCAGCCAATAGAAATGCAAGGGACGCCATCTTGAATCGCGTACCTTGCATTGAAGATTCAGTGTACGGCAGTGACCGTATGAAGAGGATGCTCTGCGCCGGATGTCTACAGGATGGGGCGTTAGGTTTAGGGGTAAACAGTTTAAATTAGTTTATTGCGATGTGGGGGCTTTCGGTTTAGGGGTTAATAGTTTACTTTAGTATATTTTGTTGTGGGGGGCTTGCGGTTTAGGGGTTAATAGGCTTATTATAGTGGCGGCGGTGTAGGGTTTAATAACTTAAGTATAGTGGGGGCGATGTGGGCGGACGGCAGATTAGGGGTTAATAATATTTAAAAAGTGATTGCGATACGGGAGGGAGTAGGTTTAGGGGTTAATAACTTTATTATAGTGGTGACAATGTTGGGAAGCGGTGGAATAGGGTTTAATAATGTTTTTTTAGTGGCGGCGATGTCGGGAGTGGCAGATTAGGGGTTAATAACTTTAATATAGTGTTTGCAATGCGGGCCTCAGTTTAGGGGTTAATAGGTAGTTTATGGGTGTTTAGTGTACTTTGTAGCAGTTTAGTTATGAGTTTTATGTTACAGATTTGTAACGTAAAACTCATAACTACTACTTTTAGATGGCGTTACGGATCTTGTCGTTTTAGGCTGTAACGCAGGTTTTTTAGCCTCACCGCAAAACTCGTAATGGCAGCGCTATGGGAATCCCATGAAAAAACATCATTTTTACGAATGCGGGGCTGACGTTGTGTAACAGGCTAAAAGGCTTGCGGTACACCTATACCGACAAGACTTGTAATGGCTGCGGTGCTTAAATCCTATTGGCTGTTCAAATCTTTCAGCCAATAGAAATGCAAGGGACGCCATCTTGAATCGCGTACCTTGCATTAAAGATTCAGTGTACGGCAGTGACCGTATGAAGAGGATGCTCTGCGCCGGATGTCTTCAGGATGGGGCGTTAGGTTTAGGGGTGAACAGTTTAAATTAGTTTATTGCGATGTGGGGGCTTTCAGTTTAGGGGTTAATAGTTTACTTTAGTATATTTTGTTGTGGGGGGCTTGCGGTTTAGGAGTTAATAGGTTTATTATAGTGGCGGCGGTGTAGGGTTTAATAACTTAAGTATAGTGGGGGCGATGTGGGCGGACGGCAGATTAGGGGTTAATAATATTTAAAATGTGATTGCGATACGGGAGGGAGTAGGTTTAGGGGTTAATAACTTTATTATAGTGGTGACAATGTCGGGAAGCGGCCGAATAGGGGTTAATAATGTTTTTTTAAAGGCAGCGATGTCGGGAGTGGCAGATTAGGGGTTAATAACTTTAATATAGTGTTTGCGATGCAGGCCTCAATTTAGGGGTTAATAGGTAGTTTATGGGTGTTTAGTGTACTTTGTAGCAGTTTAGTTATGAGTAGACTTGTGCAGCTTCGAAAAATTCATTTCAGTTCGATTCAAATTTCGGTTCGGATCTATTCGAATTCGGAAAAATTTGAATTAATTCGTTTCGGATTCATTCGGATTCTTTAGATTTCGGAAAAAATTTGGTTCGGTTCGATTCGGTTCAGTTCGATTTGATTCGGATCGAATCGATTCGGAAATTCAGAATTTCGGTAAGTGTTAGGTGGGATGTGCTGTGTATTACACTAGTATTATGTACTGTATATTAGGTTTAACCCATAGCAGAGTGATAAAACCTAATATACTGTACAATACTAGTGTAATACACGGCCATCCGAATCTACCGAATACATCCGAATTGATTCGGATGTATTCGATTTGATTCAGATTTATTCGGTAGTTTCGGCAGTATTTTAATTCGGAAATTCGAATCGATCCGAATCTCCAAATTGTCCGAATTTCTGAATTGATCCGAAATGAATCGCACATGTCTAGTTATGAGTTTTATGTTTACAGATTTGTAACATAAAACTCATAACTACTACTTTTAGATGGCGTTACGGATCTTGTCGTTTTAGACTGTATCGCAGGTTTTTTAGCCTCACCGCAAAACTCGTAACGGCAGCGCTATGGGAATCCCATGAAAAAACATCATTTTTACGAGTATGGGGCTGACGTTGTGTTACAGGCTAAAAGGCTTGAGGTACACCTATACCGACAAGACTTGTAATGGCTGCGGTGCTGTTTTAACGCTGAAATTACCATAATCTAGCTGATAGTTAATGTCAGCCCCAGAGCAGGAATGCATTGTAGATCCTGAGCTGATTATGGATAGTGATGTTGCGAATTGTTCCCGGCGAACATAGCTTGTTCGCATTCACCACGGCGGGCGAACATATGCGATGTTCGATCCGCCCCCTATTCGTCATCATTGAGTAAACTTTGACCCGGTATCTCACAGTCTGCAGACACATTCCAGCCAATCAGCAGCAGACACTCCCTCCCAGACCCTCCCAGCTCCTGGACAGCAGCCATTTTAGATTCATTCGGAAGCTGCTTTCTTAGTGAGAGGAGGGACAGTGTAGCTGCTGATTTAATAGGGAAATTGATAGCTAGGCTAGTGTATTCAGTGTCCACTACAGTCCTGAAGGACTCATCTGATCTCTGCTGTAAGGACAGCACCCCAAAAAGCCCTTTTTAGGGCTGCTTTTTTTCCCTGTGTAATCTAATTGCAGTTGCCTGCCTGCCAGTGTGTGTGCCAGGCCCACTTGCCCAGTGCCACTACTCATATCTGGTGTAACAGTAGTGTAAATAATTTAAAAAAAAAACTTTTTTGACTGTAAAACATCAGTCTGCTAGTGTAATCTAATTGCAGTTGCCTGCCTGCCTGCCAGCGTGTGTGCCAGGCCCACTTGCCCAGTGCCACCACTCATATCTGGTGTAACAGTAGTGTAAATAATTAAAAAAAAAAAAAACTTTTTTGACTGTGAAACATCAGTCTGCTAGTGTAATCTAATTGCAGTTGCCTGCCTGCTAGCCTGTGTGCCAGGCCCACTTGCCCAGTGCCACCACTCATATCTGGTGTAACAGTAGTGTAAATAATTTAAAAAAAAAAAACTTTTTTGACTGTGAAACATCAGTCTGCTAGTGTAATTCTAATTGCAGTTGCCTGCCTGCCAACGTGTGTGCCTGGCCCACTTGCTCAGTGCCACCACTCATATCTGGTGTAACAGTAGTGTAAATAATTAAAAAAAAAAACTTTTTTGACTGTGAAACATCAGTGTGCTAGTGTAATCTAATTGCAGTTGCCTGCCTGCCAGCGTGTGTGCCAGGCCCACTTGCCCAGTGCCACCACTCATATCTGGTGTAACAGTAGTGTAAATAATTTAAAAAAAAAACTTTTTTGACTGTGAAACATCAGTGTGCTAGTGTAATCTAATTGCAGTTGCCTGCCTGCCAGCGTGTGTGCCAGGCCCACTTGCCCAGTGCCACCACTCATATCTGGTGTAACAGTAGTGTAAATAATTAAAAAAAAAAACTTTTTTGACTGTGAAACATCAGTCTGCTAGTGTAATCTAATTGCAGTTGCTTGCCTGCTAGCGTGTGTGCCAGGCCCACTTGCCCAGTTCCACCACTCATATCTGGTGTAACAGTAGTGTAAATAATGTAAAAAAAAAAAAACTTTTTTGACTGTGAAACATCAGTCTGCTAGTGTAATTTAATTGCAGTTGCATGCCTGCCAGCGTGTGTGCCAGGCCCACTTGCCCAGTGCCACCACTCATATCTGGTGTAACAGTAGTGTAAATCATTTTAAAAAAAAAACTTTTTTGACTGTGAAACATCAGTCTGCTAGTGTAATCTAATTGCAGTTGCTTGCCTGCCAGTGTGTGTGCCAGGCCCACTTGCCCAGGGCCACCACTCATATCTGGTGTAACAGTAGTGTAAATAATTAAAAAATAACTTTTTTGACTGTGAAACATCAGTCTGCTTGTGTAATCTAATTGCAGTTGCCTGCCTGCTAGCGTGTGTGCCAGACCCACTTGCCCAGTGCCACCACTCATATCTGGTGTAACAGTAGTGTAAATAATTTTAAAAAAAAGCAACTTTTTTGACTGTGAAACATCAGTCTGCTAGTGTAATCTAATTGCAGTTGCCTGCCTGCCAGCGTGTGTGCTAGGCCCACTTGCCCAGTGCCACCACTCATATCTGGTGTAACAGTAGTGTAAATAATAAATAAAAAAAACTTTTTTGACTGTGAAACATCAGTCTGCTAGTGTAATCTAATTGCAGTTGCCTGCCTGCCAGTGTGTGTGCCAGGCCCATTTGCCCAGTGCCACCACTCATATCTGGTGTAAAAGTAGTGTAAATAATTACAAAAAAACAATTTTTTGACTGTGAAACATCAGTCTGCTTGTGTAATATAATTGCAGTTGCCTGCCTGCCAGCATGTGTGCCAGGCTCACAGCGTATACTGTGCCCACTTGCCCAGTGGCACCACTCATATCTTGTTTAATAGTAGTGTAAGTGTACATTTAAAAAAATAAAAACTTTTTGGACTGTCAAACATCAGTCTGCTTTTTTGTGTCAGGCTCACAGCATATACTGTGCCCACTTGCCCAGTGCCACCACTCATATCTTGTTTAATAGTAGTGTAAGTGTACATTTAAAAACAAAAAAAATTTGGACTGTGAAACATCAGTCTGCTTTTTTGTGTCAGGCTCACAGCGTATACTGTGCCCACTTGCCCAGTGCCACCACTCATATCTTGTTTAATAGCAGTGTAAGTGTGCATTTAAAAAAAAATGACAGGCAGAGGCAGGCCACCCCGCAGGTGCTGTCGTGGTCGTGGCGCTGTGATTCCCTTTGGCCATAGAATAATGCCCAGTGTTCAGAGGCCACGTACTATGAACTCGAAAAGTTCTGAGGAGGACATAGTTGACTTTTTAACACAGGACACCCAATCTTCTATAGCTTCCGCTCCGAACCTTGATGCACCATCCTCCAGCGTATCTTCGGGAACCTCTCAAGTTACCACTCGCCCGCCTGCTGCCACCACCAACAATAGCAGCACAGCAGCTTCACTTGATCTGTCAGAGGAGTTTTTTACACATCAGTTGGAAGAAATGAGTGATGTGCAACCATCATTGATAGAGGATGTAGATAACAGTGATATGTCTCTGTCAGGCAGCATTACAGACATGGACGTACGGTGTGATGATGATGATGGTGTACCCGCTGCTGCTTCCTTTGTTGATTTGTCAGATACAAGTGAAGTGGTTGATGATGACGATGCATCCGTGGATGTCACGTGGGTGCCCGCTAGAAGAGAAGAAGAACAGGGGGAAAGTTCAGATGGGGAGACAGAGAGGAGGAGACGAGTTGGAAGCAGGGGGAGGTCGTCGCAAGGAGCTAGTGGCACAGTCAGACAGCATGCATCGGCACCCGGGGTCAGCCAGACAGCACGCCAATCAACGCATGCTGTTGCCACCACCAGAATGCCTTCATCGCAGAGCTCAGCAGTGTGGCATTTTTTTTGTGTGTCTGCCTCTGACAACAGCGATGCCATTTGCAACCTGTGCCAAAGAAACTGAGTCGTGGGAAGTCCAACACCCACCTAGGTACAACTGCTTTGCGAAGGCACATGATCGCACATCACAAACGCCTATGGGATCAACACATGAGTAGAAGCAGCACACAAACTCAAAGCCGCCATCCTCCTCCTGGTCCAACATCTTCAGCCACGTCAACCACTGCTGTCCTCCTTGCCCCCTCTCAACCATCCGCCACTCCATCTCTCTTCCGGAGCAGTTCCTGCTCATCTGCCCACAGTCAGGTGTCTGTCAAGGACATGTTTGAGCGTAAGAAGCCAATGTCACAAAGTCACCCCCTTGCCCGGCGTCTGACAGCTTGCTTGCCTGAACTCTTAGCCCGCCAGCTTTTACCATACAAGCTGGTGGAGTCTGAAGCGTTCAAAAAATTTGTAGCTATTGGGACGCCGCAGTGGTAGGTACCCGGCCGAAATTTCTTTTCACAAAAGGCAATCCCCAACCTGTACTCGATCGTGCAAAAGGAAGTAATGGCATGTCTGGCACACAGTGTTGGGGCAAGGGTCAATCTGACCACTGATAGCTGGTCTGCAAAGCATGGTCAGGGCAGGTATATCACCTACACTGCGCATTGGGTAAACCTGCTGATGGCTGCCAAGCATTGAATGCGTGGCTCTGCAGAGGAGGAGTTGGTGACACCACCACGACTTGCAGGCAGGCCTGCTGCCACCTCCTCTACTCCTCCTACTCCATCCTCTTCTATAACCTCCTCGGCTGAGTCCTCTTCTGCTGCTGCGTCTTGCTCCACATCAACGGCACCCCCCCAGCTCCGCAGGTACTATCCCACATCCCGGATACGGCAGTTTCACACCGTCTTGGGGTGGACTTGCCTGAAAGCAGAGAGTCACACCGGACCAGCACTCCTGTCCGCCCTGAACGCACACATGGATCAGTGGCTGACTCCGCACCAACTGGAGATCGGCAAAGTGGTTTCTGACAATGGAAGTAATTTGGTGGCGGCCTTGAAATTGGGCAAGTTGACACATGTGCCGTGCATGGCACATGTGTGTAATCTGATCGTACAATGCTTTGTGCATAAGTACCCAGGCTTACAGGACGTCCTGATGCAGACCCGGAAGGTGTGTGGCCATTTGAGGCGTTCCTACACGGCCATGGCACACTTTTCCAATATCCAGCGGCGAAACAACATGCCAGTGAGGCGCTTGATTTGCGACAGCCTGACACATTGGAATTCAACACTCCTAATGTTCAAATGCCTGCTCCAACAAGAAAAAGCTGTTAATGAGTATTTGTATGACCGGGGTGCTAGGACAGCCTCTGCGGAGCTGGGAATTTTTTTGCCTCATTACTGGGCGCTCATGCACAATGCCTGTAGGCTCATGCGTCCTTTTGAGGAGGTGACAAACCTAGTCAGTCGCACCGAAGGCACCATCAGTGACATCACACCATTTGTTTTCTTCCTGGAGCGTGCCCTGCGAAGAGTGCTGGATCAAGCCGTATATGAGCGTGAAGAGGAAGAGTTGTGGTCACCATCACCACCAGAAACATCCTTATCAGCATCACTTGCTGGACCTGCGGCAACGCTGGAAGAGGATTGTGAGGAAGAGGAGTCAGAGGAAGAATGTGGCTTTGAGGAGGAGGAGGAAGACCAACCACAACAGGCATCCCAGGGTGCTCGTTGTCACCTATCTGGTACCCGTGGTGTTGTACGTGGCTGGGGGGAAGAAGATACCTTCAGTGACATCACTGAGGACGAGGAACGGGACATGAGTAGCTCGGCATCCAACCTTGTGCAAATGGGGTATTTCATTCTGTTGTGCCTGTTGAGGGACCCTCGTATAAAAAAGCTGAAGGAGAACGACCTGTACTGGGTGTCCACGCTACTAGACCCCCGGTATAAGCATAAAGTGCCAGAAATGTCACCGAATTACAACAAATCGGAAAGGATGCAGAATTTCCAAAATAAATTAAAAAGTATGCTTTACACAGCGTATAAGGGTGATGCCACAGCACAACGTGAATCTAACAGGGGAAGAGCTGACAGCAATCCTCCGACTCCCACAACCACGCCGGCAAGGACAGGACGCTTTACAGATGTGTTGTTGATGGAGGACATGCGGAGCTTTTTAACTCCTATGCATCACATCAGCCATTCGGGGTCCACCCTCAGAGAATGACTCGACCGACAGGTAGCAGACTACCTCGCCTTAACTGCAGATCTCGACACTCTGAGGAGCGATGAACCCCTTGACTATTGGGTGTGCAGGCTTGACCTGTGGCCTGAGCTATCCCAATTTTCAATAGAACTTCTGGCCTGCCCCGCTTCAAGTGTCCTGTCAGAAAGGACCTTCAGTGCAGCAGGAGGTATTGTCACTGAGAAGAGAAGTCGTCTAGGTCAAAAAAGTCTACATTACCTCACCTTTATTAAGATGAATGAGGGATGGATCCCGAAGGGACTGACATTGGGCGATACATTCGAGTAAAAAAGGCCTGATGAGATGAGCTGCCTTGGGCTAAAAATGGTCCACACGCTGCCGTATTTTATCTTCAAATGCCGGATGACTTGCGTGACTTATCTGCCACCAACTAGGGTTCAAGCTGCAATGTTTTAGGGCACTTTCTGCCTGGGAAACAAACATCAATACAATACAATACAATACAGCAGCGGCTGCAACAATACCTAATTTTTCAGCCAAATTTGTACATGCCAAATTTTTCTGGCCTCTGGTGCTGCACTGTGGCTTCAAAACCAAAACCAAAAAAAAGACACTTAACAGGGATTAAACTGATAGGAATAGTACTACTTAACACACCACTCCTATCTGGTGGCACATTAGATTGCATGCACAGTGCCCCAAATTTGAAGTAGGAGGACCGACCAAGCATCTTTTTCCATCTCCCGGTTCCTAAAATCCATGCCATATACACGTCCCCTGGCGCCGCAACTACCTCTGGGAACCTTACCATGGGTCCCAGACTGCACGTCTTGTAATTCTCTGTCTGGGAAATTATATATCTATCAAATCTATCTATTTATCTATCAAATCTATCTATCTATCATATCTATCAAATGTATATTGCATCTATTGATCTATCTAATCTATGTATCTATCTATCAAATCTATATATCTCGTGGCCGGACTGTTTTGTGACAGCCACTTGTGTTTCGGCCAAATGTCCGTCGGACAAATGTTCATCAGCCAAATGGCCATAGGCTACAAGTCCAGCCACGATTGCACGCGCAGTGCCCCAAATTTGAAGTAGGAGGACCAACCAAGCATCTTTTTCCATCTCCCGGTTCCTAAAATCCATGCCATATACACCTCCCCCTATCGGGGGAGTAACAGGTATTAAACTGATCAGAATAGTTCTGCTTAACACACCACTCATATCTGGTGGCACAGTAGATTGCACGCGCAGTGCCCCAAATTTGAAGTAGGAGGACCGACCAAGCATCTTTTTCCATCTCCCGGTTCCTAAAATCCATGCCATATACACGTCCCCTGGCGCCGCAACTGCCTCTGGGAACCTTACCATGGGTCCCAGACCGCACGTCTTGTAATTCTCTGTCTGGGAAATTATATATCTATCAAATCTATCTATTTATCTATCAAATCTATCTATCTATCTATCGTATCTATCAAATGTATATTGCTTCTATTGATCTATCTATCTAATCTATGTATCTATCTATCACATCTATCTATCTCGTGGCCGGACTGTTTTTTGACAGCCACTTGTGTTTCGGCCAAATGTCCGTCAGACAAATGTCCGTCGGCCAAATGGCCGTCGGCTAAAATTCCGGCCACGATTGCACACGCAGTGCCCCAAATTTGAAGTAGGAGGACCGACCAAGCATCTTTTTCCATCTCCCGGTTCCTAAAATCCATGCCATATACACCTCCCCCGATAGGGGGAGTAACAGGTATTAAACGGATCAGAATAGTTCTGCTTAACACACCACTCATATCTGGTGGCACAGTAGATTGCACGCGCAGTGCCCCAAATTTGAAGTAGGAGGACCGACCAAGCATCTTTTTCCATCTCCCGGTTCCTAAAATCCATGCCATATACACGTCCCCTGGCGCTGCAACTGCCTCTGGGAACCTTACCATGGGTCCCAGACTGCACGTCTTGTAATTCTCTGTCTGGGAAATTATATATCTATCAAATCTATCTATTTATCTATCAAATCTATCTATCTATCTATCGTATCTATCAAATGTATATTGCTTCTATTGATCTATCTATCTAATCTATGTATCTATCTATCACATCTATCTATCTCGTGGCCGGACTGTTTTGTGACAGCCACTTGTGTTTCGGCCAAATGTCCGTCGGCCAAATGTCCGTCGGCTAAAAGTCCGGCCACGATTGCACTCGCAGTGCCCCAAATTTGAAGTAGGAGGACCGACCAAGCATCTTTTTCCATCTCCCGGTTCCTAAAATCCATGCCATATACACCTCCCCCGATAGGGGGAGTAACAGGTATTAAACTGATCAGAATAGTTCTGCTTAACACACCACTCATATCTGGTGGCACAGTAGATTGCACGCGCAGTGCCCCAAATTTGAAGTAGGAGGACCGACCAAGCATTTTTTTCCATCTCCCGGTTCCTAAAATCCATGCCATATACACATCCCCTGGCGCCGCAACTGCCTCTGGGAACCTTACCATGGGTCCCAGACCGCACGTCTTGTAATTCTCTGTCTCTGAAATTATATATCTATCAAATCTATCTATTTATCTATCAAATCTATCTATTTATCTATCAAATCTATCTATCTATAGTATCTATCAAATGTATATTGACTCTATTGATCTATCTAATCTAATCTGACAGCCACTTGTGTTTCGGCCAAATGTCCGTCGGACAAATGTCCGTCGGCCAAATGGCCGTCGGCTAAAAGTCCGGCCACGATTGCATGCGCAGTGCCCCAAATTTGAAGTAGGAGGACCGACCAAGAATCTTTTTCCATCTGAATATAGTAAAAGCACCCAGTCCGGCTCCAGTGTAGTGGGTAAAAGGATACTTTATTTCAGCAATCTTAAAATGAAACAAACAAACAAACCAACCACTCGCAAGTGAACTTGCCAAGTAAAACACATAGAGCTACAACTTCGGCCCTGCTTATGTCACTGACGCGTTTCAGGATGAACCCGTAATAATAGTTGACGTTCAGGTGCCGAAGAATACATATAAAAACAAATTGAACAGGTGAATAGCTTCGTGATTAGACCTGATCTAATCTGATTGGACAATTCAAACTTACATGTTGAACATTGAAGTATCGTTAAAAACAGATCATCAGACTATGAGTTAAACAATTTGTACTGACACAATTTTAACATTTTATGTTATCTGGATGCCTCAAATCAGAAAAAAAACAACTTCAGTGAATTTCTGTTTACATTGTTTCCTATGTTTCTAGGTACAGCGTTATTTTACGCAACACAGTAAAAAAGAACAGGAATATTATGTTTTGTTATTTTGCTTTAAATACGCCTTATAGTTCTATCTGCACCCTTTTAAAACAAATTTATACACTATATTATATTAATTACTCATATGTATGCCAATACAAGAAAGGCAAAAAGATACTTTTATACTGAAGTATAGATTTAACAAGAAATAGAAAACATAGAATATAGAGTATATATATATATATATATATATAAAAGTGAATGTATCTACAATATAGATTTATCTGAAATATATTATTAGATATTAGATATTATTATATACTAGTGTCAGAACGAACTATAAATTTAAACCACTAGAGATTAAGAAATGTTTATTACTCCTACATAAATCTACTCAATTAGCGTGGAAGATTTATCTATATTAGATAGTATATGAAATACCTTCGTTTAATAACTACTATCTTAGAATTTTCCTAAATATGTTATTAAATGCTTGTTGTTAGTATGTTGTTCTTAAATTAGAATAGGGTTGCATTTCTTAACCCATATTATCTTTTGCCTACACCTAGACAGTAGAATGTGTCTGGAAATATATGGAAGTATACATTTACTGCATTGTTTCTTGCTATCATAGTAATATTAGAATATTCCTTATTTGATTATCCAAAATTCTCTTTTGTGTAAAGACTTAAACTACATTGGAATGGAACAAGGCCAAACTTCAGTTTTGTTACCTCATACCATTACAGAGTTAGAACTAACCATACTGATGATAAAAGGAATAAATAAGAATTCTGTATATCAGGTGGTTACAGCATATTAGGTAGGAGGAGCAAAATAAAATAAAAGTTTCGCATATTGGATAATTACAACTACTCCCAGTAGTTTAGCAAATCAAAGGTAGAATTGAATCCTCTAGGAATTCTGGTTTGAAGTGTAAAAATCCAGTATGCCTCTCTCTTGTACAGTAATTTTACCCTATCTATCGTATCTATCAAATGTATATTGCATCTATTGATCTATCTATCTAATCTATGTATCTATCTATCAAATCTATCTATCTCGTGGCCAGACTGTTTTGTGACAGCCACTTGTGTTTTGGCCAAATGTCCATTGGACAAATGTCAGTCGGTCAAATGGCCATCGGCTAAAAGTCCGGCCATGATTGCACGTGCAGTGCCCCAAATTTGAAGTAGGAGGACCGACCAAGCATCTTTTTCCATCTTCTGGTTCCTAAAATCCATGCCATATACACCTCCCCCGATAGGGGGAGTAACAGGTATTAAACTGATCAGAATAGCCTTCTGTGATATATGGTTTTAATTTCTGATCTGCCAGGAGAATGGGTAGATGTTTTTTTTTATTATTTTACAGACAGTGCTATACTGGTTACTAAAACCTGTCACAAATGTTACCTTGTTATCCACTCTTGAATTGTCGCGTTTATTTTTATCTTTATCTTTAAGGAGATCATTACGATCAAGATTGTCTACCTGGCATCTTGCTCTTTTAATGATTTTATTTGAATATCCTCCTTCTCTTAACTTGTCTGTTAACAGATCACATTCTCTCCTGTAACTTTCAAAATTAGTACAGTTACGTTTGATTCTTGTAAATTGTCCCTTTGCTATTGCAAAGGGAACATGAGCTGGGTGATGTAGTAACATATTTTTAGAGATTTGTTTTCTGTACAATTCACTTTCAATAATCCTATCTTTTATCCCTATCAGGGTAACATCAAGATAGTTGATTCTTTCTTTATCAAATTCCATCGTAAACTTTAAGTTTACCTGGTTATCATTTAGATATTCAATAAAGGACATGGCATCTTCTTTACTGCCAGTCCAGACGAACAGCAAGTCGTCTATAAATCTCCGGTAGACCTTGATATAGGACCTAAATGGATTTCTACCTCCAAAGATGTGCACAGCCTCCCACCAACCTAAAAATAGGTTGGCATAGGAGGGGCAAATTTGGCCCCCATGGCTGTGCCACATCTCTGGAGGTAGAAATGGTCCTCAAAAGAGAAAAAATTGTGCTCAAGTAAATATCTGACCACAGTCAAATAGTACTCCCTTTGTACATCCAAAAAAGTCTGTTTCTTTTAAGAAACTATCTAGAGCTTTCAGTCCAAGATCGTGGGGTATGGTTGAATATAATGATACTACATCCACTGTAAGCCAGCTGTAGTTAGACTTCCATTCAATACCATCTAGAATATTAAGTAGATGTTTTGTGTCTCTTAAGTAACTTATCAGCTGGCTCACAAGTGGCTGTATAACTGAATCAGCCCACTCTGAAAGGGGTTCCAGAAGAGAACCAATCCCTGACACTATGGGCCTTCCTTTAATGTTATCCAACGATTTGTGAATTTTAGGTAAATGGTGGAAAAGGGGAGTTTTCGGATGATCAACTGTTATATATTCAGCTGTTTTTGAATTTAAATATCCTTTTTCCACTCCTTCATCCACCAATGACCTAATTTGTAATTGATAAACCTTTGTGGGATCACATGAAAGTGTAGTATAAGTTACACCATCCTGAAGCTGATTCAGAGCTTCCTGAATGTATTCATTTTTATTAACAATAACAGTGCTCCCTCCTTTATCTGATTTCTTATAGACTAGATAAGTCTTGTTTCTGAGCACTTTAGCCACTTTGTTAACATTATTGGCTTGTCTGTTTTTCCTAACAATTGCCTCTTTGTTCAACTCAGTTAATTCTCTTTCTATGGTTTTGTGAAAGAGTTCCAAAACAGTGCCTCTTCTTTGGATTGGATAGAAAGTTAATTTTGGCACTAGAGTTTGGCCTATCTGATATTTACCTGATGGAGACACATCATATTGTTCTTCAACATTTTCTTCTAAAAGGTCTGCCATGTCTCTTGCTGTGAAATGATCCTCAAAGCCAAAACTTTGTTGAACTACAAGTGGGCTCAAAATTTCATTAGAGGCATCATTGCTAACAGACAGAGAAAGTGCAGATGTTGGAATATTCTCATCCGTTATATCAGTACCATCATTTGAAAAATGTCGCTTTAAGGGTAGATTACGTATGAAACTATTTAAATCAATGAGGGTCTCAAAAAGATTAAAGTTATTCTCAGGGGCAAAACCTAAACCTAGATTTAATATCTCATATTCATCAGTGGTTAACATCTCATCTGAGACATTAATAACATTCCCTACAATGTGGACTGTTCTCCCCTGAGATGTAACTATTGTTTCAGCCATTAATTTTACTTTTGCATCCGTAGATGATACCTTGGCTTTTCCATTATTTCTTTCTGTTGTTTTCTTGACCCCCCCTTCGCTTCTTTCTCCGTCCAGGTAAAAAACCTGTTGCATAGAGTCTCTTTCCTCTGTGTCTTGGGGGATTATTTGTCTATTAACTGATTTATCTCTATTAATCATGTACTTATTGGCCGGGTTTTGAGACCTCCTACTACCTCTTCCTCTCTGATAAGGCCTAGATCGAATAGTTTCCTCTCTATAATTTGCCATGCTAACTCTATTACCTATTATACCTTGTAATTCAGCATGATTTTTTGCTTGTCCTCTACCTCTACCTCTCCTCCCCCTATTTCTAAGTATTGATCCCCTAAGGGGCTTCTCTCCTGGGGATGGTAGAAAACTTTCACGTTCATAAAAGTCCTGTTGGTCATCTGAATCATAACTTCTTCCAAATTCTTCTTCTCCAGATTCTGCCTCTGTGTCAGAGAAAGTCACTCTTTTATTACTTGCAGTATCTCTTCTTTGATCACTCTGATCTTCTCTGTAATCATTAATATTCTCATACTGTTGATCTTGTTTCCATCCTCTTCTGCCTCTGCTGCCTCTTCTTCTCTGTTTAGATGTTCTTTTATAATGTGTTGATCTTTCCTTCTTATTCCACACAAACACTTGGTCATTCTTATAGTCCTCCGAATCCCATATGTATTTACTGTGTTTAACTTTCAGTATCTCTGATTTAACATCATCCACTATCGCTTTAAGAATCACATCCATTTCCAGATATGTAGGATCTTTAGTGAATGTGTCCAAATTGACTTGTAATTCAAGTATTTGATAACTGGTATGCATTAGATCCTTCGTTTTATGTTTTATTGTTAGAAGTAAGAGCCTAATAGAACATCGTTCCACTCTTTAACAAATTCTTGATCCACCACCTCAAAAGTGGGATACTTGTTCAACCTTAAACCTTGTGGGATCATGTTTAGGTCTTTATAGTGTTCTAATGTCCATTTATCTAATTTCAGCCTCGTTTCTTTTATTTGTAATTTTTCCATTTCCATCTCCCGGTTCCTAAAATCCATGCCATATACACCTCCCCAAATAGAAGGTGTAACAGGTATTAAACTGATCAGAATAGTTCTGCTTAACACACCACTCATATCTGGTGGCACAGTAGATTGCACGCGCAGTGCCCAAAATTTGAAGTAGGAGGACCGACCAAGCATCTTTTTCCATCTCCCGGTTCCTAAAATCCATGCCATATACACATCCCCTGGCGCCGCAACTGCCTTTGGGAACCTTACCATGGGTCCCAGACCGCACGTCTTGTAATTCTCTGATGGGAAATTATATATCTATCAAATCTATCTATTTATCTATCAAATCTATATATCTATCGTATCTATCAAATGTATATTGCATCTATTGATCTATCTATCTAATCTATGTATCTATCTATCAAATCTATCTATCTCGTGGCCAGACTGTTTTGTGAAAGCCACTTGTGTTTTGGCCAAATGTCCATTGGACAAATGTCAGTCGGCCAAATGGCCGTCGGCTAAAAGTCCGGCCATGATTGCACGTGCAGTGCCCCAAATTTGAAGTAGGAGGACCGACCAAGCATCTTTTTCCATCTCCCGGTTCCTAAAATCCATGCCATATACACATCCCCTGGCGCCGCAACTGCCTTTGGGAACCTTACCATGGGTCCCAGACCGCACGTCTTGTAATTCTCTGATGGGAAATTATATATCTATCAAATCTATCTATTTATCTATCAAATCTATATATCTATCGTATCTATCAAATGTATATTGCATCTATTGATCTATCTATCTAATCTATGTATCTATCTATCAAATCTATCTATCTCGTGGCCAGACTGTTTTGTGAAAGCCACTTGTGTTTTGGCCAAATGTCCATTGGACAAATGTCAGTCGGCCAAATGGCCGTCGGCTAAAAGTCCGGCCATGATTGCACGTGCAGTGCCCCAAATTTGAAGTAGGAGGACCGACCAAGCATCTTTTTCCATCTCCCGGTTCCTAAAATCCATGCCATATACACCTCCCCCGATAGGGGGAGTAACAGGTATTAAACTGATCAGAATAGTATTACTTAACACACCCCTCATATCTGGTGGCACAGTAGATATCACGCGCAGTGCCCCAAATTTGAAGTAGGAGGACCGACCAAGCATCTTTTCCATCTCCCGGTTCCTAAAATCCATGCCATATACACCTCCCCCGATAGGGGGAGTAACAGGTATTAAACTGATCAGAATAGTACTACTTAACACACCACTCATATCTGGTGGCACAGTAGATTGCACGTGCAGTGCCCCAAATTTGAAGTAGGAGGACCGACCAAGCATCTTTTTCCATCTCCCAGTTCCTAAAATCCATGCCATATACACCTCCCCCGATCGGGGGAGTAACAGGTATTAAACTGATCAGAATAGTTCTGCTTAACACACCACTCATATCTGGTGGCACAGTATATTGCACGCGCAGTGCCCCAAATTTGAAGTAGGAGGACCGACCGATCTTTTACTATCTCTCCTAAAATCCATGCCATATACACGTCCCCTGGCTCCGCAACTGCCTCTGGGAACCTTACCATGGGTCCCAGACCGCACGTCTTGTAATTCTCTGTCTGGGAAATTATATATCTTTCAAATCTATCTATTTATCTATCAAATCTATCTATCTATCTATCTATCTATCTATCGTATCTATCAAATGTATATTGCATCTATTGATCTATCTATCTAATCTATGTATCTATCTATCAAATCTATCTATCTCGTGGCCGGACTGTTTTGTGACAGCCACTTGTGTTTCGGCCAAATGTCCGTCGGACAAATGTCCGTCGGCTAAAAGTCTGGCCACGATTGAACACGCAGTGCCCCAAATTTGAAGTAGGAGGACCGACCAAGTATCTTTTTCCATCTCCCGATTCCTAAAATCCATGCCATATACACCTCCCCCGATAGGGGGAGTAACAGGTATTAAACTGATCAGAATAGTTCTGCTTAACACACCACTCATATCTGGTGGCACAGTAGATTGCACGCGCAGTGCCCCAAATTTGAAGTAGGAGGAACGACCAAGCATCTTTTACTATCTCCCGGTTCCTAAAATCCATGCCATATACACGTCCCCTGGCGCCGCAACTGCCTCTGGGAACCTTACCATGGGTCCCAGCCTGCACGTCTTCTAATTCTCTGTCTGGGAAATTATATATCTATCAAATCTATCTATTTATCTATCAAATCTATCTATCTATCTATCGTATCTATCACATGTATATTGCATCTATTGATCTATCTATCTAATCTATGTATCTATCTATCAAATCTATTTATCTCGTGGCCAGACTGTTTTGTGACAGCCATTTGTGTTTCGGCCAAATGTCCATCGGACAAATGTCTGTCGGCCAAATGGCCATCGGCTAAAAGTCCGGCCACGATTGCACGCGCATTGCCCCAAATTTGAAGTAGGAGGACCGACCAAGCATCTTTTTCCATCTCCCGGTTCCTAAAATCCATGCCATATACACCTCCCCCGATAGGGGGAGTAACAGGTATTAAACTGATCAAAATAGTACTACTTAACACACCACTCCTATCTGGTGGCACAGTAGATTGCACGCGCAGTGCCCCAAATTTGAAGTAGGAGGACCGACCAAGCATCTTTTTCCATCTCCCGGTTCCTAAAATCCATGCCATATACACCTCCCCCGATAGGGGGAGTAACAGGTATTAAACTGATCAAAATAGTACTACTTAACACACCACTCCTATCTGGTGGCACAGTAGATTGCACGCGCAGTGCCCCAAATTTGAAGTAGGAGGACCGACCAAGCATCTTTTTCCATCTCCCGGTTCCTAAAATCCATTCCATATACACCTCCCCCGATAGGGGGAGTAACAGGTATTAAACTGATCATAATAGTTCTGCTTAACACACCACTCATATCTGGTGGCATATTAGATTGCACGCGCAGTGCCCCAAATTTGAAGTAGGAGGACCGACCAAGCATCTTTTACTATCTCCCGGTTCCTAAAATCCATGCCATATACACGTCCCCTGGCGCCGCAACTGCCTCTGGGAACCTTACCATTGGTCCCAGACCGCACATCTTGTAATTCTCTGTCTGGGAAATTATATATCTATCAAATCTATCTATTTATCTATCAAATCTATCTATCTATCGTATCTATCAAATGTATATTGCATCTATTGATCTATCTATCTATCTAATCTATGTATCTATCTATCAAATCTATCTATCTCGTGGCCGGACTGTTTTGTGACAGCCATTTGTGTTTCGGCCAAATGTCCATTGGACAAATGTCTGTCGGCCAAATGGCCATTGGCTAAAAGTCCGGCCACGATTGCACGCGCATTGCCCCAAATTTGAAGTAGGAGGACCGACCAAGCATCTTTTTCCATCTCCCGGTTCCTAAAATCCATGCCATATACACCTCCCCCGATAGGGGGAGTAAGAGGTATTAAACTGATCAGAATAGTACTACTTAACACACCACTCATATCTGGTGGCACAGTAGATTGCACGCGCAGTGCCCCAAATTTGAAGTAGGAGGACCGACCAAGCATCTTTTTCCTTCTCCCGGTTCCTAAAATCCATGCCATATACACCTCCCCCGATAGGGGGAGTAATAGGTATTAAACTGATCAGAATAGTACTACTTAACACACCACTCATATCTGGTGGCACAGTAGATTGCACGCGCAGTGCCCCAAATTTGAAGTAGGAGGACCGACCAAGCATCATTTTCCATCTCCCAGTTCCTAAAATCCATGCCATATACACGTCCCCTGGCTCCGCAACTGCCTCTGGGAACCTTACCATGGGTCCCAGACCGCACGTCTTGTAATTCTCTGTCTGGGAAATTATATATCTTTCAAATCTATCTATTTATCTATCAAATCTATCTATCTATCGTATCTATCAAATGTATATTGCATCTATTGATCTATCTGTCTAATCTATGTATCTATCTATCAAATCTATCTATCTCGTGGCAGGACTGTTTTGTGACATCCACTTGTGTTTCGGCCAAATGTCCGTCGGACAAATGTCCGTCAGCTAAAAGTCCGGCCACGATTGAACACGCAGTGCCCCAAATTTGAAGTAGGAGGACCGACCAAGCATCTTTTTCCATCTCCCGGTTCCTAAAATCCATGCCATATACACCTCCCCCGATAGGGGGAGTAACAGGTATTAAACTGATCAGAATAGTTCTGCTTAACACACCACTCATATCTGGTGGCACAGTAGATTGCACGCGCAGTGCCCCAAATTTGAAGTAGGAGGACCGACCAAGCATCTTTTACTATCTCCCGGTTCCTAAAATCCATGCCATATACACGTCCCCTGGCGCCGCAACTGCCTCTGGGAACCTTACCATGGGTCCCAGACTGCACGTCTTGTAATTCTCTGTCTGGGAAATTATATATCTATCAAATCTATCTATTTATCTATCAAATCTATATATCTATCTATCTATCGTATCTATCAAATGTATATTGCATCTATTGATCTATCTATCTAATCTATGTATCTATCTATCAAATCTATCTATCTCGTGGCCAGACTGTTTTGTGACAACCATTTGTGTTTCGGCCAAATGTCCATCGGATAAATGTCTGTCGGCCAAATGGCCATCGGCTAAAAGTCCGGCCACGATTGCACGCGCATTGCCCCAAATTTGAAGTAGGAGGATCGACCAAGCATCTTTTTCCATCTCCCGGTTCCTAAAATCCATGCCATATACACCTCCCCCGATAGGGGGAGTAACAGGTATTAAACTGATCAGAATAGTACTACTTAATACACCACTCCTATCTGGTGGCACAGTAGATTGCACGCGCAGTGCCCCAAATTTGAAGTAGGAGGACCGACCAAGCATCTTTTTCCATCTCCCGGTTCCTAAAATCCATGCCATATACACCTCCCCCGATAGGGGGAGTAACAGGTATTAAAATGATCAGAATAGTACTACTTAACACACCACTCATATCTGGTGGCACAGTAGATTGCACGCACAGTGCCCCAAATTTGAAGTAGGAGGACCGACCAATCATCTTTTTCCATCTCCCAGTTCCTAAAATCCATGCCACATACACGTCCCCTGGCTCCGCAACTGCCTCTGGGAACCTTACCATGGGTCCCAGACCGCACGTCTTGTAATTCTCTGTCTGGGAAATTATATATCTTTCAAATCTATCTATTTATCTATCAAATTTATCTATCTATCTATTGTATCTATCAAATGTATATTGCATCTATTGATCTATCTATCTAATCTATGTATCTATCTATCAAATCTATCTATCTCATGGCCGGACTGTTTTGTGACAGCCACTTGTGTTTCGGCCAAATGTCCGTCGGACAAATGTCCGTCGGCTAAAAGTCCGGCCACGATTGAACACGCAGTGCCCCAAATTTGAAGTAGGAGGACCGACCAAGCATCTTTTTCCATCTCCCCTCATCAAATCTATCTATCTCGTGGTTGTGCAAATGGACTGTTTGCAGTTGTAACCCTTACACTACCTGATCGATGCAACATCATACCTGATGTTTTCAAGCACGTTATTCCACCCAATTTAGGAATGTTAGGTGATTTATGCCCTTTATGGATTAAAACCATACTCTGCATCAACTATGTAATTTTCCGTGGGAGTTTTGCCATGGATCCCCCTCCGGCATGCCACAGTCCAGGTGTTAGTCCCCTTGAAACAACTTTTCCATCACTATTGTGGCCAGAAAGAGTCCCTGTGGGTTTTAAAATTCGCCTGCCTAATGAAGTCAATGGCGGTTCGCCCAGTTCGCCCGTTCGCGAACAGTTGTGGACGCTCACGTTCGCAGTTCGCGAACAGAAAATTTTCAGTTCGCGACATCACTAATTATGGACTGGTGAGCCATTCACGAGTATATAGAGCCTTTCCAGTATATCAATATGACATATGTTCTAGAAATACTGTCAAGTCCCTAGTATGCGTAAAATTTCTGTGAAATATAACAGGGATATATATACAACTTAAGATGAGGTCAAATGAAACATATGAATTAGTGTGAGCACCCTCTGCGGACCTGTATGGATTCCGTTCTTCTGTGACGCCAGGCAGTATAACATTGCTGCCAAACAAAATGACTATCATGGCAACATATGCTTATAAAACAAGCTAAGATGACTGAGACCGTCCCTAAGCCCTGACGAAGTCACGCTCAAGTGATGAAACGCGTCAGTGGGCGGGGCTATAAGGGACGCAATTGTGGTGTGAAACAATAGTATTTAAATTGTAAACGAGCAGTAGAAAAACGATACTTTGTTATAATACGTTACAATGATACTTGGTAAACTCCCTGCTTTATGACGATTAGTTGGAGACTGAATAGCCAGCTAATTAGGATATACTATATAAGCGGCAGGGGTTAAACTTTGAATATATTGAATATACGGTATACACTATATGATACACTCAGTATTGAATGAAATACCAGCTTGAATGAACCTTAATGTTTGCTGATTAACAATAGGGACACAGTCAGAAATTGGCCGACTGGGTTAAATCTCAGCGGATACGCAGGAAGGAGGTAGCCTTTGAGCGCATAGGTTGATTGTATGTGCCACATATTCAGATATGCCTGCATGCCTGTTTGTTCCTATTCACTGACAACACCCCACAGTCCCTCATAGCTCTCGCAGTCTTTTTTAATTTAGCAGCGGACTTCTGGGATATTATAAAATAGTGGATATGAAATATCCCCTATTGCCCAGCAGTTATAGCTGTATTTTGAAAACCTTTTTTTGTGTGTTTTGCATATCTGTTAATAAAATGTAAAATTTTAACCTAGTATTTTTGATATATTAGTGTGCAATCCAGCACTGGGCTTAAAGCCCAAAATCCTTTTTTGGATTCCTAACTTGATATATGAGCCATTCACGAGTGTCAGATATACATTGCCACCAATCATTGGTCACTGTCCAGTTCAGGAGCAGAAGTGTCTTGCTCCTCCAGAGCTGAATTTAACTATGTGTTTAACTATTTTGTAGGGATTTAAAATGTCACAAGTTGTAATACCCATTACTTTACATGTGACTCAAAAAATCATTTTGTTTGTCAGTATCACAATCCTGACGATGTTTATTGCATACATGTCCCCAAGTCTGACTCTACACCCTATTCTCTACACTTGCCTTGACCTGGTATAAAGTCAGAATCTAGCTACAAAGCAAGACTCCTACTATAATTACCTCTATACTACATGTCCCCTTCTTGTAATTAACCACTCAGATTCTAGTAGCACCCAAGGGACCCCCATAGAAAAACCCTCTTCTGATGATTTAATCACTTAATTTACAAGAGAGGCATAGATCAGTTTTGCATTTATGATTGCAATTAAGTGCTTTCAAATATATGAAACTATAATTGTGCACGTGCTGTGGATTTTTATTAGTGGTTAAGGGAAAAACTTGCATTCGAGCACATTAGGTGAGTTATAGCCAACTGACAGCCCAATTGCATCATGTAGCCTGCTGCACTATTGTTCTCAGTCACAAGGAAAAAACAGATCTAAGAATGTGCTTTGAGATGGCTACAAGGAAAGAACAACAGAGAGTAAGATTAGTGTTTAGTGGACTAAATATTCACCATTTTTTCTTCAGCTGTATAAGATCTGGTGGAT
The DNA here is from genome assembly GCF_027579735.1 of Bombina bombina. Classification (NCBI taxonomy): domain Eukaryota; kingdom Metazoa; phylum Chordata; class Amphibia; order Anura; family Bombinatoridae; genus Bombina; species Bombina bombina. The sequence continues at coordinate 171,660,472 of NC_069502.1, read as the reverse complement.
CAGGTTTCTATTGCATTAAGGACCTTTTAAATTTATGGATTCAATGTTTGCAGAAAAAAGACACCATTTTAACACTTCACACAATTTTGTTCTAAACCAGGTGTGTAACGGGTGCTAAAATTTCAATTTTTACCTGGTATATGTGCCATCTACAGACCATGTGACGTCAAATGAAAGAGGAAATTCTATTTTATGTAAGTGGTCTCATAGGTGTATGTGTTTTCTTTTAGTCAAGATATATAAGGTCACAGTTTTAGAGCCTACTCCCCATATATTTATAACTCTAAAGCATAAACTATTTTCAGTAAGGGTCCGAACCTTAAAACCTTAGATGAGGAATTTTTACTGCCTATCTCCAGGATCAGAGCATAGACACCATAGACTGGTGCTTAAATTAAAGGGGAGTATTGCCTTCTCTTGATCTGCCCTGTGGATGTCCATTATCATTAGTGATGTCGCGAATAGTTCACCGGCGAATAGTTCCCGGTGAACATAGCTTGTTCGCGTTCGCCGCGGTGGGCGAACATATGCAATGTTCGATCCGCCCCCTATTCGTCATCATTGAGTAAACTTTGACCCTGTATCTCACAGTCTGCAGACACATTCCAGCCAATCAGCAGCAGACCCTCCCTCTCAGACCCTCCCAGCTCCTGGACAGCAGCCATTTTAGATTCATTCGGAAGCTGCATTGTTAGTGAGAGGAGGGACAGTGTAGCTGCTGGTGATTTTATAGGGAAATTGATAGCTAGGCTAGTGTATTCAGTGTCCACTACAGTCCTGAAGGACTCATCTGATCTCTGCTGTAAGGACAGCACCCCAAAAAGCCCTTTATAAAGATAGAACATAATTTTTTTAAAAAAATTTTTTTATTTATTTTTTCCCTGTGTAACCTAATTGCAGTTGCTTGCCTGCCAAGCCACTTGCCCAGTGCCACCACTCATATCTGGTTTAACAGTCGTGTAAATTTAAAAAAAAAAACTTTTTTGACTGTGAAACATCAGTCTGCTAGTGTAATCTAATTGCAGTTGCCTGCCTGCCAGCGTGTGTGCTAGGCCCACTTGCCCAGTGCCACCACTCATATCTGGTGTAACAGTAGTGTAAATTTAAAAAAAAAAACTTTTTTCACTGTGAAACATCAGTCTGCTAGTGTAATCTAATTGCAATTGCCTGCCTGCCAGCGTGTGTGCCAGGCCCTCTTGCCCAGTGCCATCACTCATATCTGGTGTAACAGTAGTGTAAATTTTAAAAAAAAAAACTTTTTTGACTGTGAAACATCAGTCTGCATGTGTAATCTAATTGCTGTTGCCTGCCTGCCAGCGTGTGTGCCAGGCTCACAGCGTATACTGTGCCCACTTGCCCAGAGCCACCACTCATATCTGTTGTAACAGTAGTGTAAATTTAAAAAAAAAACTTTTTTGACTGTGAAACATCAGTCTGCTTTTGCAATCTAATTGCAGTTGCCTGCCTGCCAGCGTGTGTGCCAGGCCCACTTGCCCAGTGCCACCACTCATATCTGATGTAACAGTAGTGTAAATTTAAAAAAAAAAAACTTTTTTGACTGTGAAACATCAGTCTGCTAGTGTAATCTAATTGCAGTTGCCTGCCTGCCTGCCAGCCAGCGTGTGTGCCAGGCCCACTTGCCTAGTGCCACCACTCATATCTATTGTAACAGTAGTGTAAATTAAAAAAAAAAACTTTTTTGACTGTGAAACATCAATCTGCTTTTTTGTGTCAGGCTCACAGTGTATACTGTGCCCACTTGCCCAGTGCCACCACTCATATGTATTTTGTTTAATAGTAGTGTAAGTGTACATTTAAAAACAAAAAAAAACTTTTTGGACTGTGAAACATCAGTCTGCTTTTTTGTGTCAGGCTCACAGCTTATACTGGGCCCACTTGCCCAGTGCCACCACTCATATCTTGTTTAATAGTAGTGTAAGTGTACATTTAAAAAAATAAAAACTTTTTTGACTGTGAAACATGTCTGCTTTTTTGTGTCAGGCTCACAGCGTATACTGTGCCCACTTGCCCAGTGCCACCACTCATATGTATCTTGTTTAATAGTAGTGTAAGTGTACATTTAAAAACAAAAAAAACTTTTTGGACTGTGAAACATCAGTCTGCTTTTTTGTGTCAGGCTCACAGCTTATACTGGGCCCACTTGCCCAGTGCCACCACTCATATCTTGTTTAATAGTAGTGTAAGTGTACATTTAAAAAAATAAAAACTTTTTGGACTGTGAAACATCAGTCTGCTTTTTTATGTCAGGCTCACAGGTATACTGTGCCCACTTGCCCAGTGCCACCACTCATATCTTGTTTAATAGTAGTGTAAGTGTACATTTAAAAACAAAAAAAACTTTTTGGACTGTGAAACATCAGTCTGCTTTTTTGTGTCAGACTCACAGCTTATACTGGGCCCACTTGTCCAGTGCCACCACTAATATCTTGTTTAATAGTAGTGTAACTGTACATTTTAAAAAAAATGACAGGCAGAGGCAGGCCACCCCACAGGTGCCGTTGTGGTCGTGGTGCTGTGATTCCCTTTGGCCCTAGAATAATGCCCAGTGTTCAGGAGGCCACGTACCATGAACTCGAAAAGTTCTGAGGAGGACATAGTTGACTTTTTAACACAGGACACCCAATCTTCTATAGCTTCCGCTCCGAACCTTGACGCACCATCCTCCTCCAGCTTATCTTCGGGCACCTCTCAAGTTACCACTCGCCCGCCTGCCGCCACCACCAACACTAGCACCACAGCCGCTTCACTTGATGTGTCAGAGGAGTTATTTACACATCAGTTGGAAGAAATGAGTGATCCAACCATCATTGAAAGAGGATGTAGATAACAGTGATATGTCTCAGTCAGGCAGCATTACAGACATGGACGTACAGTGTGATGATGATGATGTTGTACCCGCTGCTGCTTCCTTTGTTTATTTGTCAGATACAAGTGAAGCGGTTGATGATGACGATGCGTCCGTGGATGTCACATGGGTGCCCGCTAGAAGAGAAGAAGAATAGGGGGAAATTTCAGATGGGGAGACAGAGAGGAGGAGGAGGAGACGAGGAGGAAGCAGGGGGAGGTCGTCACCAGGAGCTAGTGGCACAGTCAGACAGCATGCATTGGCACCCGGGGTCAGCCAGACAGCACGCCAATCAACGCATGCTGTTGCCACCACCAGAATGCCGTCATTGCAGAGCTCAGCAGTGTGGCATTTTTTTTGCGTGTCTGCCTCTGACAACAGCGATGCCATTTGCAACTTGTGCCAAAAGAAACTGAGTCGTGGGAAGTCCAACACCCACCTAGGTACAACTACTTTGCGAAGGCACATGATCGCACATCACAAACGCCTATGGGATCAACACATGAGTAGAAGCAGCACACAAACACAAAGCCGCCATCCTCCTCCTGGTCCAGCATCTTCAGCCACGTCAACCACTGCTGTCCTCCTTGCCCCCTCTCAACCACCCGCCACTCTGTCTCTCTTTATTTTATGCTGGTGCTGTCCGGCTTCCATTTTAGAGACGACGCACCTGACGGAACCCGCTCCAGATACAAACCACTGGGATTAAGTGTGCTAGCCGCTGAAAGTGCTAGTCTGTTTGATAGCACTGGTCACAGTACAGTGCTACTACCTTTGGTAAGCCTCCCTTTTTCCATCATATATTACCTTCTCACAAAGGTCATAGTACACTATGAGGCGCCCTCTTCTTGTTTTATTCTTTTAGAATCGCCTTGCACCCAGGTCAAGAGGAGCTGCCTGCTTTGATTATAGTAAATTGCCAAAAAGGATTTTCAGACATCCACTATTGCCAGACTGACTTTCATTCTGACTTGGTAACAAACAAGCCATTTATTTATGAACATTTTGGGATTCATTTTGTACTGTTTTTATCATCAAGCGCTTTATCTACAGCGTATATTTTCTATTTTTTATTTCCTATTTTAAATTATTTAAAATTGTTTTATCTTGTTTTGTTCACATTCTCTATTTATTGCTCGCTTTTTCGTTTATTAATAATTTATATATCACTATTCTATGTTTTGGTCTCAATATTTTATTTTGTGAATTCACTTTTATATTTGTATTTTTTAATGAGAGAGCGCTCCTCTATCAGATCCACCCTTCTTGGGATCTGTAGATCTTTTTAGATTGATTTAAAATTAGCTGCAGGGAGCGGGGTTGGGAGCAATACACAGAAAAGTGACAAGATTCCTTTAAAAATAAACAGACATTTGTTAAAGATGCACCCCCACCCCATACCTCTATGTTCTGCCTGAGTTTGTTGACTTAAACAGAGGCTGTCAGCACCGCACCGGCTTACACAGGGAGATAGTATGTGGGACTTAGGAGGAGGGAAATCACTAAGTACCGTAGCCTAGAAGATTGCTAAGATCACGCTGGTAGAGGGGTCATGGGGAGGCACTGCATACCACATTGGGAGGGTGTTCATCAAGCTCCATGTGCAGCTAAACTCTAATAAAGAGCCCTGAGTTGATAATGCAGCTCTATACTTAAGACTGCAGCTGCCCCAGGAATAAAAACTGCTCTTTGAAATACGGCTGTTATAAGGCAAAGGGAGCTTACAGTGCAGCATGAAACTGCCAGACATACAATGCCTTCTGCTGCGCTGCTTGATGGCCCCCCTTCCCCACTTGTGTCCCGGTGTGACTGCACCTGCTGCACTAGTTCCGCCCCTGAATCCCACTACATAGCCAGGAGGAACAGCCAATCTTTACTCCACAACAAAATTTACCTTACCGTTCTGTCTACTCTTAACATCCCAGGAGGTCTGGTGGTTGGCGACCGCTAGCCTTCACAGAAAGGCAATGCTTCTGCACAGTGCACCATGTCCATGTGACACAATGTCCCGTCCGACCTGCAGCTGGCAAAGGGCATCACATGACGTGTGTAAAAATCTGCAGGTCCCACTGGTGTACTGAGCATGCCTGGCTCACTTACTAAACTTTTGGGGAGCAAGCCATATACTCCAGTCCCACTGAGGCCCCTTGCTCCCACATGTCATGGGCTCATGATGTCACAGATAGTGCATGTATTTTACAGTACACCATTTACCGCTGAAAGCACTTGTGTGTGGTAATGGTGGGTGGGGCTAAGGAAACTGGCAGCCCACCGGGCATTTGCCCGGTATGCCCTATGGTCAGTCCGGGCCTGATTGGGGTAGATTTAAATAACAGTGGATGCTGCTATCTATACCCGTAGTTTCCGGCTTGCTGGAAACAGAAGTTAAGAAGCAGTGGTTGTTAAACCGCTGCTCCTTAACTTGTCCACCACCTTTTAGGTGGCGGACTGCAGTCATCCCGATCCGATCGGGATTATTGACAATCCCAACTAGCGGCCGATTGGCCACGAATGTGTAGGCAACACTGCACAAACATTTCATAAGAAATGCTTGTGCAATGTTAATGCTGACAGCGTATGTCCGCCCAGCATTTAATAAATTGACCCAATGTGTTAATCTGAATGTTAAAGTGACATATAAAATCAGTCAGACAGAAATAGACTTTTTAAATCTAAAATTTGTAAAGGATGATTCAGGTACACTTGCAACATCTCCTATTTCCTAAACATACAGCCACCAACAGCATTATGCATAGGAAAAGTGCCTATGGACCAAGTAAAGTGAAAGCTTTACCTATAGGAGAGTTTGGTAATTTGAGCACATTCTATAAGAGATCTACAGATCTTGAACAAAGATTGCATGAAAGAGGATTTAGCAAATTCAGTATTAAACGTGCCAAAAATAGAGCATTACCCCCGAATCGACAATCTCTTCTATTCAAGAAAGATAAAGAGAAGTCTTAGCAACTGAGATTCATTTTAATTTATACTCCACAGATACATCAAGCAGTGAATATAATCCAACAGCATTGACATTTTTTACTGTACTGTAACCACAAATAGGATACAGGAGATCAAAAAATCTGAAAGATCTATTAACAAACAATTAATTTTAAATAGGTAAAACACATCTTTTACCCACGGTTCTAACATATGTGGCAACTGTAATTACTGTACATATATTGAAATAACAACATTCATTGTTGATACATTTAAACATCAAGAAGTTTATCAGTTACAGAATAAGTTATGTATGTCCTGACATGCACATGTGACAAAAACTACGTGGGAATGACCCCATGAAAACTTGAACCACACGTGAGGAACATTAAAAATGCCAACAGAGACAAGGAAGATGGTTAAACCATGACTTCTGTGGCAGCCCATTTCTTAAAACATCATAATTCAGATGAAAAACATTTAAAATGTAAAGGCATTGCAAAAAAAATCTGAGAAAGGGTGAGTTAGAATGATCTCTTCTTAAATCAGAAAGCAGATGGATTTATTTACTGAATTTGGTACACCACATGGTTTAAACAAACAAAACAATTACTATCTGTTTTTGGAATAATTTATTACTGTACAAAAAAATATATTTTTTTTTCTTTGCAATGAAGCATTATCATATTTGCTGCTGTGTAAAGAGCATGTGATCAAGTGTTTTAACAGGTAATTCAAGGGCACTTTATCTCATACACAGTTTTTTTACTTAACAGGATCACTGTAAGGTTTAGCTTTGATAATTATGACCATTATATTCACAGTTACTGGTTTGATTAGCTCACTTTTATTCTCTGACACTCATCTAATTTTATATTCACTACCAAGCCACAAATAGTATTAATCACTTTCACGTTCATACACAGACACAATAGGATGTATTCATTTTGTTTTTCTTTTCTTTATTTTTTCTATGACACATAACACAACCACTTATAATGCTGACCATTTTTTTATTTTTATTTTATATAGCAACTTGTTTATCCATCTAATTTTGGCATCAAAAGAATGATACAATATGCTACTTAAGTTTCCTATCAGTAGTTACAGTTGGTATTCAGATTATTTTCATTTTCTATTTTGTTTTGATTTGTTTACATTACCTGATGACGTTAGGGCCACATGATGTTCGGTGTCCAATCATCAATGAGTGGAATGTCATAACACGTCTATATAAGCTTTGAAAAAGCTGTATAGACAAAACACGTCAGGGCAATGGATGGGGGGGGGGATTGGGGATACCTTTGAATTTTAAAGGGTTATTTTTAGCCACTTGTTAATCGATCTTACTGTGGATGTGATAATACAATTATTTTTGGGATGGCTGCTAAAGCGGCTGTCTCCGCAGTATAACAATACATAATATCTAATGATAGTAAGGAGCTGCAACTTTTATGCTGTAAGCTTTTTATCTGCATTAATTATTTACTTACAATATAAGTGCAGCTCACTATCATTATCACAAATTGATACTTTGCTATTACTCAGGCTTATATGTGGTTCTGATGGTACCCAGCTACAAGACAGACAATACTATTTATATATATCCTACAGTATCAGTCAACTATAGATAATTACCTTTAGATCCAACTGCAATAATTATTATTTGCTGGCTATATTTCTATAGATAATTGCAGATCTTAAAGCGTCTTATTAATACAGGTGGTTATTTTGATCCTGTGTTTTTATAAGGGTTTTTTCCATCCTCTATTTTATATTATTTAATAAAAGCTATGTTTTAATTTCATTTGAGCCTGCTAACAAGGTGTACTGCTATGTACAAGTTTATTTTCTTTTTTTTTCCTTTTTTTGTTGATTTCTTTTTGGTACACAGCACCACTCCCTTGAAAGAATATACTATAATTTTAAGGTGGAAATTAACACTCTAACAGAATTATCCATTTATAAGAGGTACCGCATGTTTGAAGATGGTAGTCATATTAGCATTATTATTATAGGCAAGCTGACTTTATTTTCACTGCTAAACAATGTGCCCTATAAGACACAACAGCTGGGAAGCTACCAGCAGTCACCTTTATCTTCTATATTCCAGAACACTGTGGTTATCAGAAATATATAGATTCATCTCTGCTGCAAAATGTTCCAAAATAGATCTTGTATCCTCTTTTGTCTGTACATATAAACTTAGAAATTGACATTACAATATCTCCAATAGATATATACCAGCATGACGTTATTACATTAGTATTGGACTTTATTGGCTGGTGTATTCAAATGGAGTTACCTTCTTCTGTTGTGCTATCGCTTGTCCTGGTTTTGAATAACCAAAATATTTAAAATAAAGATATTTTAAAAAACAAAATGTAGCCATTATTTATTTATTTTGTTTTATAAAAAAAATTATTATCAAGTTTAAGCATCACTTGCTCATTTTGTACATCATTTTTTTTAACAAATAAATAAATTAAAAATAATACCGTCCCTTGTGTTGGTTGAGGAAGTGTTGTCTGCTGTATCTGGCGGCCCACCGGGCATTTGCCCGGTATGCCCTATGGTCAGTACGGGCCTGATTAGGGTAGATTTAATAAGCAGTGGATGCTGCTATCTACACTTGTAGTTTTCGGCTTGCTGGAAACAGACGTTAAGAAGCAGTGGTTGTAAGACCGCTGCTCCTTAACTTGTCCGCCACCTTTTTTGCAATCATCCCGATCCGATCAGGATGATTGACACCCCCAACTAGTGGCCAATTGGCCGCAAATGTGCAGGCGGCTTATCAAGTTTAAGCATCACTTGCTCATTTTGTACATAATTTTTTTTCAACAAATAAATAAATTAAAAATAATGTTGTCCCTTGTGTTGGTTGAGGAAATGTTGTCTGCTGTATCTTCTGATAACACGCTAGATGGTTCTTCATTATTTTCAATCTCTATATCGGCGAAATTGTGATCTATAGCAATGTTATGGAGGATACAGCAGACAAGTATAATATCGGCTATTTTGCTGGGGCTGTATTTCAGTGGCCCCCCGTCTTGTACAGGCATCTGAAGTGACTCTTCAGGATCCCAAATGTCCTCTCAACCACTGTCTTGGCCTTTGTGTGGAATTCATTTGATCTGTTTGGATGTCTCTGGGGAAAGAACAGGCATCAACAGCCAGTCATAATGGATAGCCACTGTCCCCTACAATATTTATATATATAAAAAAAAATTATTATCAATATTTTAAACATTATGGACTAGATTACAAGTTGAGAACTATTTAGTGCTTTCACTAGAGCAGTTATTGCACTAGAAGTAAACGTTTCGTGCGAGTCGGGTTGCGCTCATATTAAGAATGTTCTTCACATAGAAGAATATGTTCTATTTATTCATAAATATATATATATATATATATATATATATATATATATATGGTATTTTGGTACATTATTATATATAGGTATAGATATATATACAGAGATATATAGGGATATTTATTTAAAAATACTTAGAAAATATTCTGCTATGTGCCGAACATTGAAGTATTTACAGTAAATACACAGTTAAACACTTTATTAAAAATGTATATTGCATAAATATGATTTTATATGCTTTCATTTACTTATCTGCAAAGGGCTCCAATGTATATATATATATATATATATATATATATATTTATATATATATATATATATATATATATATATATATATATATATATTAGCAAGTGGTGAAGGATCCAAATGGATGGGTTCCGAATTCAGCAAAAACTTCACACAGCAGGCACAGAAGGAATTTATAATCCGTTTAATGTGTAAATAACCAAACGTTTCAGCCCTCACATGGGCTTTTGTCAATGGTAAACATAAGCCAGGACAGACATAACACATACAGCTACCCTCCACCTTTAAATACCAACCACCCTTAAGTCTTAGCCAATCAGGACGCCCGAGCGGTACACACCCACAAGTAATGAGCAACTGCAAACAGCTGCAGAGACAAGATGCATCACCTGGAACCGGGGCAGCCGGCTCCACCCCAAGCGTGTCATGCATAGACAAATGAGCAAAGTGCATTACTGAGTAATGCAAGTAAACACGTGAAATGTGGGCGGTACCACAAGTGGCGAATACTGACAGTGGCCAATATGACAGCAACCATAAGCACCCAAAAACAATAAAAGTGTAAATAAGGAAACATAATTACAGGGGCTCAGTTAAACATATTAATATAAATCTAGAAGCGTGGGTAGCACCCTCTATACACAGAGGTATCAAGGTGACAGACCCACAAAAATAAATGTCACCCCAGCATATCAAAAACGATAGATGCAAGAACACAGAGAGTATTACTTAATACATATCAACTATGCAAAGGGACCAATACCGGCCACATTGTTAGAAGGGGAGTAAGAAAAAGACACATCATATAACAAATAGCCACAAATGAAACAATTCATCTGGTCTTATAGCAGCAGCCAAAGTCAATGTTTGTGTTTAGTCCACGGGGGGTAACCGTGTCAAGGTTGAATATCCAACGTGCTTCCAGTTGTAGTAGTCTCTTTCCTCTGTCACCCCCCCTGTTAGAGCGGAGTACATGATCAATCAGGATGGTGCGAAGTGATGCAATTGGGTGTCCAGCATTAAGAAAATGACATGCCACCGGCTGGTCCGAACGTCCCTTGTCAAGATATAGCAGACTTGTGGTTAGCAAATCTTTCCCTGAAGTATGTCACCGTCTTTCCAATATAACACATGGAGCACGGACAGATAATGGCGTAAATGACAAAGTCAGACGTACATGTTAGCCTGTGGTTAATCTTAAACCGCTTATTGGTGTGCGGGTGTTGGAATGAATTCCCAATAATGAGGCTGTTGCATTTCACACAGTTGCCACACCTGTAACATCCCGGCTTACGCTTGGGTAGCCAACCTTGTCTTGCATATCAATGCACTGGATCATTAAGTACTAGCAAATCTCGTAGATTGCTAGCCCTCTTATACACCATCCGTGGTGTTGGAGCATCTGGAAATGGTAGACTGGAATCCTTGGACAGCATCAGCCAATTTTTCTTGATGGTGGCACTCATTATTCAGACCCAGGAGTATAAGTGGTGAGGAAATTAAACCGATCACGGGTCTCAGTAGTAGTCTTCCTGGAGATCACTGCATCCTGTGTCCATTCGCTGGCTTTCTGACGTTGTTGTTCAATCAGAGACAACGGATACCCCGTTTGAGAAATCTTTGGGACATCTCTTCAAGTTGTGATACTTTGCGTGTGTCATCCGTATTATTGCGGACCACCCGCAGGAGCTGCGAGGAACTAACTCCATCTTTTTGAAACCTAGGATGAACAGTCACAGAATAGAAATACAATATCACAGCCTTTAAGCATGTCAGCCCGGTAGCTCTATATCAAACAAACCAACATGTTTTGTGCTGTTAGAGCACTTCGTCCCTGTGCTCTAACAGCACTATCTATACACTATCTATTCCCTTAGGCTTGTATATGACATAAATACAAGTTAACTTTTGGGATATAGTTCAGCGTTTTTTCTTACTTGTCTAATCATGGCTATCCCATGTACATGGGGAATGACCGTATACAAGCTCACTACGTCCATGGTTACCAAAATGTCAGTGGGGTTAATACCATCAATGTTTCTCAACAATTTGATCAATTCAAATGAATCTTTAAGGTGTGCTTGGGTATTGTGAACCACAGGCTGTAAATAGAAATCTACAAATTCAGCCAGCGGCTGTAACAATGACCCCCTTGCCGACACTATTGGTCTGCCCGGGAGGTTATCCAATGACTTGTGGATTTTGGGAAGTAAGTACAGGATCGGGCAAATCGGGTAATCCACAGTCAGGTAACCTAGTGCGTCCTCATCAATGAAACTAGCTTGATAGGCCAAATTGAGAAATTCATCAATTTATTTTTTGTACGTTCTGGTGGGATTCATGTGAAGTTTACGGTAGGTAGTGGTATCAAGTAATTGTCTCATAGCCTCAGTTTTATATTGGGAGTAATCCAAAATTACGGTGGCTCCTCCCTTGTCCGCAGGCCTAATCACTATACCACTGTCAGTTGACAGAGACTTAATAGCTAGTCTTTCAGCTTTAGTCAGATTGTCCCTATAGCGTGGTACGGACTGATGTAGCTCTGAGATGGTGGAAGTACAGATGTGGTGAAATGTTTTAATAGATGAGTGTGTATTGGGAGGTTCAAAGGTGCTTGCAGCCTTAAAAGGTTTATGTGCATATTCACCTTTATCCTTAAAGAAATCTCTAAGTTTCAGTTGTCTTTGAAAACATCCCATATCCACACGCAAATCAAATAAGTCACACTTGGGGGTAGGTACAAAGGATAAGCCTTTGTTGAGTACACTAATATCGTCAGTAGTGAGAGGGTGTGAGCTGAGGTTATACACTATTGTTTCGTTTTCTTTTGATTCTTTCTTTTGGTGGCCCCTCCCCCTCCTGAGGCGTCTGACTCTGGAGCCTGGGATAAAGGGGACTTTTGAGAGGATCGAGTATTAACCCCACTGACTATGGGATTTTGTATGGTCTGGTCTTGTTAAATGGTTGTTTCCTACGTCCTACTACTTTTTTTATCCCTGTAGTCGTTCTCTACAGTTGTGAATTTTTTGTTTTTGAAAGCTAGCAGGTCATGTTTATATTTGTCGACTTGTGTACGCAGTTTAGTGATCCAGTCAGTGGATGTATCCGTGGTCAGAATTGTCCAAAGTGTGTCCTTAACAGTTGCAATCTCTACCTTGATAGTCTGCTTAAGTCTAGATACTTCCTCTATAACAAGGAGCATCAGGTCATGTGAACATTTGCTAAGTATACCACACCACCTCCTACAAAACTCAATATTGTTACGGCCTAATGTGGGGATGTTTCTTACCCTAAAGCCCCTGGGAATAAACTTAATCTTGTGATACTTAGATAAATACACTGCGTGTAGATGAAAATCTATCTCCTTTTTTTCAAGATGTAACAGTTTATGATAGATGTTAGTGGGGGTCTCTCCTTTAGTTTCCCGCAGCTCCTGCAAGTCTGCCACACAACGTATACATGCTGCATCAGCTTCAGTGAAGGCAAAATCTTCTATATTGTCATATGGATCCTCAGAATAAACGGTTTGTTGTGTGGAATATGATGCTTCCATAACACATCCAGCACTATCCAAATAGCTGGGGGAAATGAGAGTCAAATGTTTCAAGCCCTTGTAAGTAGAGAGTAGTCCTGAGTAGAAATGCCAATGGCCAATCAAATAAACTCAGCAATAGTATAAGCCAAAATCACAAATAAGGTGGGTGCACGCATCAGTAATAAGATAGACAAAGAGCGTTGTGGAAGCGGCACTCCTCACATCAGCAATCACCTGCTGCACTGCTAAACAAACAGACAGTAGCAAGTGGTGAAGACATGCAACAGCCTCATCATTGGGAATTCATTCCAACACCCGCACACCAATAAGCGGTTTAAGATTAACCACAGGCTAACATGTACGTCTGACTTTGTCATTACGCCATTATCTGTTTGTGCTCCATGTATTATATTGGAAAGACGGTGACATCTTTCAGGGAAAGATTTGCTAACCACAAGTCTGCTATACGGCAGGCTCTTAACAAGGGACGTTCGGACCAGCCGGTGGCACGTCATTTTCTTAATGCTGGACACCCAATTGCATCACTTCGCACCATCCTGATTGATCATGTACTCCGCTCTAACAGGGGGGGTGACAGAGGACAGAGACTACTACAACTAGAAGCACGTTGGATATTCAACCTTGACACGGTTACCCCCTGTGGACTAAACACAAACATTGACTTTGGCTGCTGCTATAAGACCAGATGAATTGTTTCATTTGTGGCTGTTTGTTATATGATGTGTCTTTTTCTTACTCCCCTTCTAACAATGTGGCCGGTATTGGTCCCTTTGCATAGTTGATATGTATTAAGTAATACTCTCTATGTTCTTGCATCTATCGTTTTTTATATGCTGGGGTGACATTTATTTTTGTGGGTCTGTCACCTTGATACCTCTGTGTATAGAGGGTGCTACCCACGCTTCTAGATTTATATTAATATGTTTAACTGAGCCCCTTATTTACACTTTTATTGTTTTTGGGTGCTTATGGTTGCTGTCATATTGGCCACTGTCAGTATTCACCGCTTGTGGTACCGCCCACATTTCACGTATTTACTTGCATTACTCAGTAATGCACTTTGCTCATTTGTCTATGCATGACACGCTTGGGGTGGAGCTGGTTGCCCTGGTTCCAGGTGATGCATCTTGTCTCTGCAGCTGTTTGCAGTTTGCTCGTTACTTGTGGGTGTGTACCGCTCGGACGTCCTGATTGGCTAAGACTTAAGGGTGGTTGGTATTTAAAGGTGGAGGGTAGCTGTATGTGTTATGTCTGTCCTGGCTTATGTTTACCATTGACAAAAGCCCATGTGAGGGCTGAAACGTTTGGTTATTTACACATTAAACGGATTATAAATTCCTGCTGTGCCTGCTGTGTGAAGTTTTTGCTGGATACGGAACCCATCAGTTTGGATCCTTCACCACTTGCTACTGTCTGTTTGTTTAGCAGTGCACCAGGTGATTGCTGATGTAGGGCTGCCACTTCCACAACGCTCTCTCTCACTCTCTCTCTCTCTCTCTCTCTCTCTGTATATATATATATATATATATATATATATATATATATATATATATATATATATATATATGTGTGTGTGTGTGTGTGTTTGTGTGTACATATGTATTTATGTGTATATATGTCTGTAAATACATATATACACATATAAATACATATATTATAGTCCTTTGCCTACCTTTTTTCTCTAACACCTGAGACCTTGTATCTTTGAGCACTTATAAATTTTGTGTGCAATTTTCCCCCCCAATAATTGTTATTAGATGTGTTTCTGATGTTTTGTGACACTTAATGTTTGTGAAAACAGTTAACCACAGCTCTGAGTACGGGCTAATCTGACAATCGTTAACTTAAACTGCATTCAATCGATTGAGTTTACTTTCAACACGTAATCCTAGCACAATTTAACCTGTTCCCAAATTATCGCAAAAACCCAATATTGCTTGCACACAAAATTTTGATCTCCACTCTTAATCAATCCTATATATTAAACATTATACATATATTTTTATACACTAATACCATGTTATGTGTTAAAAAAAAATTTCTGAAAGACTTTTAAAGGAACGCTAAATTTATCATTTCAACACATACAAGGCTGGATTTGAAGTGGAGTGGTATTTTGCGTTTTTGCTATAGTGAA
Organism: Bombina bombina; assembly: GCF_027579735.1. Classification (NCBI taxonomy): domain Eukaryota; kingdom Metazoa; phylum Chordata; class Amphibia; order Anura; family Bombinatoridae; genus Bombina; species Bombina bombina. Next base: position 171,645,351 of record NC_069502.1, on the reverse strand, counting down.
AACTTTGGTAGGCTTTTCATTTTTTGCGCTATTCAGGTTGCGCTGGTATTACAAGTTGAAAGTAAATAGTTTTTTCTCTAGCAGTAATCAAAATCACAAATAAAATCTAAATCCGAAAATCGCAATCGTGTTTACGCATTCACCCACTACTTAACACCTCTTGATCGCGCAAACACTATTGCATATTTGCATTCCTCAAAGAAAAAAAGGTAGCACCTCAATATCGCGCAAACAACATAGGAAATTTGCATTTCCCATAGAAGTGAATGGAGAAGAAAAAGTTAGTAATGAAACCTAACACCTCAATATCGCAAAAATTACATAGCTTATTCTCATTAGTGCTAACCTGACATAAATATAGGAATATTAATTTTCCTGTGTTCTTTACAAAACAGAATATGTTCTATTTATTCATAATTAAATATTTCTACATATATCTGATGGTTCATAAAACAAATATATATTTATACCTATTTTTATATATATATAAATATATATATATATATATATATATATATATATATATATATATATATATATATATATATATATACTGTATATATATATATATATATATATATATATATATATATATATATATATATATATAGAGCTGATTATATGTAGGTATAGTTATATACAGACATATATAGGAATATCTATTTATAAATACTTAGAACATATTTCCCAATGTGCAGAACATTGGAATGTGAAATATTTACAGTAAATACATAGTTAAAACCTTTATTACATATGAATATTGCCTAAATATGTTTTTACAAGTTTTTATATATTTAACTGTAAAGGACTCCAATGCACTTCTATATATATCTATATATGAATATCCAGATACCAACTTTTTCCCACAAGTGGACATCCGCCTGGGTGCAGACTTGAAAAGGATACAGGAACCAAAAAGATGCACTCTCAGGACTTTTATCAATGAAGTAAAGATTACTTTATTCGGAACGTTTTCGGGGATCAAGTCCCCTTCATCAGCATACAAAACAGTGAACACACAAAAACTTATATAGTGTTAAAACAACATATCAAGCCATACCTAAACTAATTAGTGGCGCCAAAGCTCCGGTCTGAAACGCTGCTTGCGTTCTACAGATCCGTCAAACCGGTTGTAGAGCAAAATGTCACTTCCGGTAGTGCAAAGTACACATCGTGATCAACCCATTACTAAAAGTACGTGTAAAGCATTAAACCAACCTACGATACCAAAAAGCCCTACTCATACAGAAAAAACTACCCTTATAGGTGTCGAGTGTACAAACTTAGGCCTAGATTTAGAGTTCGGCGTTAGCTGTGAAAACCAGCGTTAGAGGCCCCTAACGCAGGCTTCTTACGGACTCCGGTATTTAGAGTTTATTTACCGACACTCAAAAATCACCTAACGCTCAAATTTCTACCGCCACCTCTGACCCAGTAGTAAACATATACCGACAAAATAAACATCCACGAATCACAAAACAAATATTACACAAACTACACTTACACTCATACAAACACAACACTATTTTTATTTTTATGATTTAATAATTTTTCATCCAAATACAAAGGATCAAAGTTGCGAGATCTCGGGTGTTAGAAAAAAATATACACAAATCCATTTTCCCATTGACTTACATTGACACACGGGAAAAGACCCTCATATACCTACATCTAAATAATAACATTATCACAAACATACACTCATCGATGCATACAAACAATATACACCACATGACATACCAAAAAAAATTGATTTATTACATAAAGAACACGATTTAGTTAATTTTTCACAAAAGCTCATGACGTCCCTCACTTTACGAGGAAAACCAGTCTTAGAACAAAAAAAAATTTTTTTAGAGCCTCCATTGACTTCTATTGGGAAGACGTGCTCGTGCACGCGAAACCCACATTTCCCTAACGCACGCAAATAGCGTAGACAGAAAAATTCCAAATACCAGCGCTAGAAAATACATGATTTTATGCGTTAGACACAGCTAGGATAAATAGATCAACAAATGACTATTTCCCTATGGTGGATTTATGGATTTTACAGTTTGAATATTCACAACACTATTAAATTGTTTCACACTTTTAGATTACATCAACTACAAATCAACATCACTAGTAACACATTATTATTTAAATAAAATTACATTTAAATGTAAAAAAAAATTCATTAAACTTTTCTGGATTCACAAACAGTACACAATGGGAAACACCTCTCATTTACCTTTATTATTGCATTTCAGTTATTCAACTCATATGCTTGCAGCAACTGCATATCTACATAGGCTTAACACATGATCAGTCATGGATGCACATATATTACTTTTAACATTCACTCATACATGTGCATTCAAATGATGGGGGAAAAACACATTACATTCTCTAGAGGAATCACAAAACAGAACATATGGATTTTAATGTACTTTTAACATCATGATTCCATCACCAGAAACCATTAGGAATTATGTACAACAAGAACATCATTACACAAGATTACAGATGTCACTTTATGGGAAGGAACAACAATGCCACACCGCTATATAGAAGTCAGCATATGTGGGACACAATCACAATATATACGTACATGTACATAACACGCATCACCCATCACGCAACCACAAAGCACACATTTAGATTTTATTCAGCACACAATAACAATGTAGCACAATACAACAACACAATGAGGATTTCAGAACTACATAGGCAGGTTAATAATATCATGACGTCATTAGAAGATTCAACTATACACATCACAGATTCACCACTGTACCGCCCCTTTAGGAACTTTAACACTCAATACTACAATACAACATATACGTAAACAACACTTTTGAACAGCATTATTAGGGAAATTTCAATGGGACAATTAAGAAATATTGTCAGATCGCAAATCACTTTATATACAATACTACAGATGGCATCCGGAAGTTATTCAGTATTAGTGCGATTTGAATGGGACGCATACAATATTGACAGCTCGGCAATCACTTATATATACAATACTACAGATGACATCCGGAAGCTCAGAATTATTATGCTGATTTTAAAGGGACGCATACAATATTGACAGCTCGGCAATCACTTATATATACAATACTACAGATGACAGCCGGAAGTGCTTCAGTATTAGTGCCATTTTTATGGGACGCATACAATATTGACATCTCGGCAATCACTTATATATACAATACTACAGATGACAGCCGGAAGTGCTTCAGTATTAGTGCCATTTGAATGGGACGCATACAATATTGACAGCTCGGCAATCACTTATATATACAATACTACAGATGGCAGACGGGAAGTTCGGAATTATTATTGCGATTTGAATGGGACGCATACAATATTGACAGCTCGGAAATCACTTATATATACAATACTACATATGGCAGACGGGAAGTTCTGAATTATTATTGCGATTTTAAAGGGACGCATACAATATTGACATCTCGGCAATCACTTATATATACAATACTACAGATGACAGACGGAAGTTATTCAGTATTAGTGCCATTTTAATGGGACGCATACAATATTGACATCTCGGCAATCACTTATATATACAATACTACAGATGACAGCCGGAAGTGCTTCAGTATTAGTGCCATTTGAATGGGACGCATACAATATTGACAGCTCGGCAATCACTTATATATACAATACTACAGATGGCAGACGGGAAGTTCTGAATTATTATTGCGATTTGAATGGGACGCATACAATATTGACAGCTCGGAAATCACTTATATATACAATACTACAGATGGCAGACGGGAAGTTCGGAATTATTATTGCGATTTGAATGGGACGCATACAATATTGACAGCTCGGAAATCACTTATATATACAATACTACATATGGCAGACGGGAAGTTCTGAATTATTATTGCGATTTTAAAGGGACGCATACAATATTGACAGCTCGGCAATCACTTATATATATAATACTACAGATGGCAGACGGGAAGTTCTGAATTATTATTGCGATTTGAAAGGGACGCATACAATATTGACATCTCGGCAATCACTTATATATATAATACTACAGATGGCAGACGGGAAGTTCTGAATTATTATTGCGATTTTAAAGGGACGCATACAATATTGACATCTCGGCAATCACTTATATATACAATACTACAGATGGCAGACGGGAAGTTCGGAATTATTATTGCGATTTTAAAGGGACGCATACAATATTGACTGCTCGGCAATCACTTATATATACAATATTACAGATGGCAGCTGTTACTTTATCGTTTACAAACAATATTGCAGCAACATTGATCGATCACATTCGATGCACATTATACACAACTATGCACTTTCATTCATGTTAGCCTGGACGTGTGCTTGTTACTATAAGATCGCGTTTAAGAAATATTGATTACGCATATGAACATGCACTGTATGTGTGATATTTGACACTTTCACATTGAGATTCATTGGGGGAAAACAACATTTCAGCAAAAAACAAAAAAACGCCCACTGTGAAAGCATTCGCGCCGCTCACATACAAACAAGTGAATACAATTAGCAATCATTACAAACTCACTACCATTGGACTAATTGTACTATAAATCCCACAAACAACATGGCCAAAGCATCACTTGTGATCCACATCAGATCAAGTGCTTACCTTGTTACGCTGTTTTGAAAGATGGATGACGATGACATGGTAGACGCTGCTGGTGCTGCTATTGGCGAACTAGCTGTTGGTCGAATCAGGCAGCCTCGGCGGCTCAGACTGAGACGAAGGGGTCGTATGGTTCGCGGTCCTCGTGTCTACAGGGTGAGACCCACCTTGGAAAACATGAGTGACTTTGAGGTTTTTGATAAGTATCGGCTCGATCGCGAACAGCTCATTGGCCTTTACGAGCTTCTTAAACCTCATTTGGAGCCACGTATACAAATAAGGACTGCTGTTCCACCCATGAGTAAGATGCTAAGCTGTCTATACGTCCTGGCCTCCGGGAGTTTTCAATCCGGAGAACTGTACATGCATGGCCTGGCTCAAGGTACATTCTCTGGGGTGTTTGATAACTTTCTGGACGCCATGGTACGTATCAGTAAGCAATACATAGGATTCCCACAGAATGATGGTGATTGGAGGCGCCTGAAGCGGGAATTCTTTGATATTGCTCAATTGCCCAATGTCTTGGGAGCCATTGATTGTACCCACATTGCGCTGCGTGCTCCAATTGATGACTTGCCCTTCAGAAATCGCAAACATTTTCATAGCCTCAACGTGCAGTATGTTTGTGACGCACGGATGAGGATTATGCATGTGTATGCGAATTTTGGAGGTGCTTGTCATGATGCCCGCATCCTCTTTCAGTCGTCCCTGTGGAGACAGTTTGAGGAAAGACAAATGCCCCCTGGTTATCTCTTTGGTGAGTATTTGTGCACAACATGGTTAATTAGTTTGACAATTTCCACTGTAGTTTTAAAATGTTAGCGTCATGTTCAGCTATAGGATGCAATTTAACCATTAGTTATTTTCCGACGCTAATGTCTACTTTTAGTTCAATGCAGATATGTAGCATGTCATACCTTAAATGCTCAGAGAATGCAATGTAACCATGTAGTTAGCATTTTACACAAGGTTTGGTTTCGGAGAAATACGCATATGTAGCATGTCTTAGCTGAAATGGGAAGATATTAGCTCATGCAATTTAACCATGTCATTGTCTCTTTCCGCTAATGTCTACTTTTAGTTCAATGCAGATATGTAGCATGTCTTACCTTAAATGCTCAGATAGAGAATGCAATGTAACCATGTATTTAGCATTTTACACAAGGTTTGTTTTCGGAGAAATACGCATATGTAGCATGTCTTAGCTGAAATGGGAAGATATTAGCTCATGCAATTTAACCATGTCATTGTCTCTTTCCGCTAATGTCTACTTTTAGTTCAATGCAGATATGTAGCATGTCTTACCTTAAATGCTCAGATAGAGAATGCAATGTAACCATGTATTTAGCATTTTACACAAGGTTTGGTTTAGGAGAAATACGCATATGTAGCATGTCTTAGCTGAAATGGGAAGATATTAGCTCATGCAATTTAACCATGTCATTGTCTCTTTCCGCTAATGTCTACTTTTAGTTCAATGCAGATATGTAGCATGTCTTACCTTAAATGCTCAGATAGAGAATGCAATGTAACCATGTATTTAGCATTTTACACAAGGTTTGGTTTAGGAGAAATATGCATATGTAGCATGTCTTAGATGAAATGGGAAGATACAGAATAATATAGAACTTGATTTTTGGATTTGTAAGAAAATTTTTTTTAATGGATTATCGTGTACCAAAATTTTTTTTTTTTTTATCAAAATACTATTTTAAGGATTCTGTTTGAATTATGTTCTGTTCATAATTTATAGGTGATTCTGGGTACATGAGCCGGCCTTGGCTCATTACCCCCTTGCGTAGCCCGACTGATGTGTCTGAGGAGCGCTACAATAGGGCTCATAAGAGAACCAGGGCGGTGGTTGAAAGGATGTTTGGGCTCCTGAAGATGAGATTCAGGTGCCTGGACCGTTCTGGAGGAGCACTCCAGTACAACCCAAAGAAGGTGGCTAAGATCGTTGTAGCCTGTAGCGTCCTGCATACTATTGCACAGCGGGCTGGGATGCTGCAGGCCGTCCCGGTGGACAGAGACCTCCTCAGAGATGAGGAGGATGATCCTGTTCTAGAGGGGGAATTCCAGGACGAGGGCCTCGATGTCAGAGCAGACGTCATCAACCGCCACTTTAGACGGTAAAGAATAGAAGTTAGACTGTAGTATTTTCCATAGATGTGAACTCTAGGGAAATGACAAGTAGAGAATTGTGCAAACATGTTAGGATTGTTCATCAAATGATAAAAATGTGTTTCATTTATTAATATAGGTGATGCTCTGGGCATTGGGTCCTGTAGCGAGTCTTTGCCAACTGGTTTTTAAAGAGGACATCAGATGGTAAGTATAAATGTATGGACTGTTGCTGGCATGAATTGTACACAAATACATCATATGGCATACATTTTCAAAAATAGTATTTAGTTTACACATTACTTAAAATGTAAATACTCAGAAAGGGATCCTCTAGAATGACTATGGTTCAATGTCACACATTAGAGGTTTGTTCTGCTCAATATGACTCATCTTCACACTTGATAGAAAATAACACAAGTTGCTACACACGCTTAGTAAGCTAGTGACAGAAATTTATTCTGAAATGGGGGGTGGGAGAGGGGTACAGAACTGATTCACACACTTGTAGTAATTTTAATTAAAATTTTTCTTCCATTAGGGAGCTGACTTAATCTAAAGACTGAAAGGGAAGAATTAGAAGCCTGACAGTGAAGATTGCCCAGACTGACAGTGGGAAAAAGCCAAGATTGAAATTGAAGTATACCAATGGGATCATGTCTGGCATTATCTTTCCAATCTGCTGACCTTGAAAACCATACAAAGACATGTTCACATGGTAAGTGCCAACTATTTGATAGAATAAGGCTGTGGAGACATCCTATTGGAGACACTTGGATGATTTTATAATTTTTAGATGGTATTTCCCAGTCCTCTATTTAATGAACTGATGAATAAGACACCTATTGAAGATCAACTGTTTACCCCTGAATTGACTTTTAAAGACCATGCATTATCCAGGTTGGTGTACCAATGCATGCTAGTGAAGACTGTTGAATATTAGTAGCTTACATACATTAGTCATATTTAGTTCTTTATTAGATATTTAGGGATCACAATCAGACACTTAGATGATTTTACTTTTTTAGATGGTATTTCCCAGTCCTCTATTTAATGAACTGATGAATAAGACACCTATTGAAGATCAACTGTTTACCCCTGAATTGACTTTCAAAGACCATGCATTATCCAGGTTGGTGCATGCTAGTTAAGAATCACAGGAAGAATGTTGATTATTGTTAGCTTACATAAATTAGTCATACTTATTTCATCATTAGATATTTAGGGATCACAATCAGAAAAAGGAATACATATTATAGTTGATATAGAGGTATTTGAATGGACATGAAATATTACATTTATGTTCAGCATACATATATTGTTGAAATGTGATATACATTATTATGTATAATTCGAAATTTGGATATTTAAATTGAATTTTGATTCAACAATATAATGTATGTTTTTATTTTTTTTAAAAATCAATTTAATAAATATCTTTCAAAAATGTTGAACAAAGTTAGAGCATAGACACAAGATGATTGTAAATGTATTTTATGAATATTTGACAATGTGTGTATTAACTTTGTTCCATTTTTTTATTTGTCATTTCAGATTGGCATCTGATGACTTCCAGGAATATTTTTTTTTTTTCAATAAACTTTTTTCTTTTTTTTTTTACATGTTAATAATAAACATTTTATTATTAAATACATTCTTTTGAACAGATTATAATAAATATCAATATAATCTGTCAATAAAAAAAAGTTTGACTCCCATGACTGGTAGTTGGCTATTTGACAAGCACATGCATAAGATCAAATAATGCATTAATTTTAGAAAATCAACTGATTCCGAGAATATTACATTAAACTATCTTTTTTAACATTAATTGGGGAGTGAGATCCTTCGATGCTTTTCTTTTGAAAATCTTATATATTAAATTAATTTTGTATATGTAGTCAAAATTTCTCATAAATTATTTATTTTCACTTTTAAGAAGGGGAAGTGGTTCAATTACATTAAAGTGACAGTGTTGTTGAATGTAAAATTAATTTTATAAGATCTTGTATCTTCCTTAGGTATCTCTAAACATTTTTTTAGAAATTATTTAAATTTTTACTTGTATAAATGGTAGGTCATTTAACTTGATATTTTGAACAAGCTAGTTATTGGATGCCAGGTTAATCTATGTAATTTTCTAGTGGAGTCATTTAACTATAGTTAGTAATATTATGTATTTTTAAAAATCTTACCTCTTGGGTTAGACATCAAATATCTATATATAATTTTAATTCCCCTTTAGTTTATTTTGACAATGTTAAATCAACAGTCCAAATGTTTTGGTCCTTAAAGGGACATTCACAAAGTATATTGTGTATAGATTTTTAAAAAAAATCATAAAAGAATTTAAACATATTTAGAAAGTAATAGAGAATTACATTCAGTCTTTAAATATACTTTTAAAAAAATACATCAATGCACATATCTTAGTCAATTACATAAGGCATCTATATGCAACCAACAATCAGCATCAAAATAGCCTATGTAGATATGTATTTAATCCAAGAATATATATAATTACAATATAATGATTGAATAAAAAAACATATTAAGTTGGTCAAATATTAGAATCTTATACAAAATGCATACATAACATATAGCTTAATGTCCCTCTAAGCTGAAGGCTCCAAAATACCTCCTTTAATAAATATATTTCAGTCAGTGTGTAAAACAATCTAGAAGTTAATCTAAATTTGCTTTACTCATATGTTAGACTAATTTAGCAAAAGGAAGGTGCCTAGGTTTCTGATATTTTAAGCATTATTGTGAAATGTTTCTTTAAAGGGACATGAACTCAAAATATACTTAAAGGGAGACAGTTAAAAAATTAATGATTTATACATTCTGAATGAGTATTCTATTTTAAGCAACTTTAAAAATTGTCTCGTATTATGAATGCTCCTTGTGATGTTGCTATCATTACTTTAAAAAAAAGGCATTAAAAAGATAATTAATTTGCTTCAGTACTCTGGACAGAACTTGCTTTTTTTGGTTGGATTAATTGATCCAACAATCATCAAGGACAACCCAGGGTTTTTGTAAACAAATGTCCGTAAGCTAAAATATCATTATTGATTTGCAAAGAAAGATAACAAGATAACTGTTAACATTTGATAATCGGATTAAATTATAAAGTTGATTAACATTTCATGCTCAATCTGAATCACCAACGCTAAATTTGTTTGGACAGTGTCCCTTTAAGAGCTTTAAATAGTGTATTTACTTCTCTTCCTATCTTGACATACTTTGCTTGAAAAGCATATCGAGATAGGCTCAGTAGATGAAGATTGGTGGATGCACAGAGATGCCTTATGTGATTGGCTCAACCATGTGCATTGAAATTTCTTCTGTTGAGGATATATAAATACTAAGAGAAATTGATTTACATTTTAAAGTCTAAACAATCTTCTAGCTCTACAGATCATTTGATACAATTGTTTGTTTGTAATGTCTATTTAAAAATAAAGACGCCATTGCACAATAACATATATGAGCACTTCAGAGAAATACAAGCTCGAGGTTTATTTGCTAATAACAAACAAACATGTAGTTTAACATTTATAAACAGTTTATCCAAGTTACTGACATTCTAACCTGAATTTGAACATTAAGAAATATTGCGTGGGAAACGCATCTTGATACACCAGATTAGCATCTTTAAACATTAGTCTAATGTCACGCAATAGCACACAATCAATGTGCATTATAAAGACATTTAATAGAGCAATGTCAATAATTCTCAATAAGTCAACAAATTTATTTTATGAACAATAAAGACATACAATATTAAATGTTTATTTGTATTAAAGAAACAGACCGTTATTAAACCGAAAAATGTCTACAACATTTAATAATGTGACAGTATTAGATTTTAAAGAGAATTTAATCATTAATATTTAACGGATCACAGATATTAAATCTGCGTCACACATATCCGCATGACAGGCCCATGAGTTACAAATAAGTCTACATGAAAAATGAAGTAACAGCACCACCAAGCGGTATGTGTAAGGAAGTTACTAAGATATGAAACATTATGGAACGGCCAATCCGAGTTCATCACACAAACACAACTTTAGTCAGGATGGTCTCACAGACATTCTAACAATATTTCAAACTTTTATCCAATCAGATGTACAGATAACTTGTCCCATGGTGCATCTCATGTTTACTTCACCATATAAAAGTCCATTACACGTTGCCATCTTTGTCAGTTCTCTAATGCCTGCAGGCAGTATATATTATAATAATATATTTTTTTGAAAACCCAGCAGGCATGTCAGTTCCCAGGTTCACCAAGGAGGAGAGCGCTGCACTGGTCCACGCCGTCAAGGACTTTTATCCCCAGCTGTTTGGGAACAAGAGGAGGTTGACAGATGCGCCTGTTAAGAAGGCCCTCTGGGAGTCTATCACCAATGCGGTTAGATTGGTGTGTGACGTCCAGAGGACCCAGGATCAGATCATGAGGAGATTCGGAGATATGAGGTTGCGGTTATCCAAAAAAGTCAACCTCATAAGGGACTGGGTACAAGCCCGTAAAAGAGGTGGCAAAAGAGAGGCCCCGCGGAAACTGTACCTACTCCCTTATGAGGTGACTTTATGCGAGCTCCTCAATCTCCGGGTCCCCAAAAGATTTCGATCCTCGCCATTCTCGGCCTCCTCTTCTTCCCTCCCAGCTGCGGGATCTGAAAGTCCTGACGCGGGGGCCAGGGCAGCTGCTTCTCCGTCCGGTGGCCTGGGAGGAGATGGAGAATCTGAACAAGGTAATTATCCAACTTCATATAATATCTTAATATTTGTTATTTTTATCCAAAAATGTGTATATAATCAGATACTAAACCTATACAGATCTCACAACATACACTACATATGATGTTTAGATATCTGATTTTAGATTAGTGACACATGAAATAGGAATGATGTTTCTTGCGCTCTACAGAATATGCGTCACAGAGCGGAAATGGAATTTCGCATCCACGTTAACATGGCTTTGCTGTAAGTGGCATTGCTTTACACATGTTGGTCAAATGACGGATGCGTTATTCCGCTTGGAATCATTGCGCAATGATTGCGAAAATGGAATTTCGCATCCAAGTTAACATGGCTTTGCTGTAAGTGGCATTGCTTTATACATGTTGGTCAAATGACGGATGCGTTATTCCGCTTGGAATCATTGCGCAATGATCGCGAAAATGGAATTTCGCATCCACGTTAACATGGCTTTGCTGTAAGTGGCATTGCTTTATACATGTTGGTCAAATGACGGATGCGTTATTCCGCTTGGAATCATTGCGCAATGATCGCGAAAATGGAATTTCGCATCCACGTTAACATGGCTTTGCTGTAAGTGGCATTGCTTTATACATGTTGGTCAAAATTAAATGTGAATTATTATATTAGTGAAGAATACAGTATTCTTATTTTCAATATTATAGATAATAAAAAAAAAAGAATACAAATAAATTATAACATATGGCCATCAATTGATGATTATGAAATAACACCAAAAAATTATTAAAGATACAGTAAACAACACAACTGATTGAAAATAAGAGTCCAGGATATATTTATCATGAATTTAATTGAGGAAACAATAAACTCATGGGACTACCAAAGGATTAATAGTTTTAAATTGATTTGTTAATAATGTAAAGATTTTAAACATGGCATGATTTGTATTAATGATATGCAATCCTCATTTAATATATTACAGATATGGATGTTGCTGCTGGATCCTCAAGCCAGGGCTTGTCACAGTATGGTATGTCTCATTTTAATTGACATTTGTCTTAGAAACATGGACAGAACATTACATACATTGTTCAATATTTATATGTAATGTCCCTTTAATAGATGAAAATTAAATAATTCTTCGGATATACTTAAATAACATATTAGATTTGAATTGCATGCTCAATCCCATTCATTACATCAACATAGGGAGTAGAGAATTCATTAACACCAACATTGTCAAATCAATTTAATTTTATATTAAAGGGATACTGAGCTACAATTATTAATGTTGTCATTCAGATAGAGTATGCAATATTAATAAACATTTAAATATAATACTATCATCATATGTGAAATATTCTATTGCTAAATGTATTTTAAAATCAAGAATGTACGTTTATCTGCATCTCAATTTTGGTTGACCAACCTGGGTTTTTATTGATGATTGGTGGATACCTTCAACAAACAATATTTATTGAATCCAATATTGCTTATCTGCCTTTAAGATTAAAATTTAGCAACATTCAAATTATAATAGGAGTCAATGTTAAATCATTTTGAACAGTTTGAACAGAGAAATCAATGATTTAAATTAATCATGTCAGTGTCCCTTTAAGAAAAAATAGATTCATTCATCTTTACATTCTTTGGATTAAACAATATTGATATATAATTCACATATTCACTGTTGGAGTTACTTTATAGATATCAGCATACTCTAACAGCACCATGATTACATATTTGTAATAATCAATTTGGTTTTGTATTGTGATAAATATGTGTTGTGTCCTAAACAAGATTACTGTACATTGCACAAATGGCTCGATGTGCCACATGTGTTTGTTTAGATTTGTCAACAGCTGCTCTTCAAAATGTGGTTTGTGTGTATTCTTTTACGAACATTGATCAATGGGTATATTTAGATATGCAATAGCATCGTATGAGATGAGTTTGATGTCTAATATAGTCTGAAATTAAACATATGTTCAATACAGAATTTTTAACAGAATCCCCTTGATTCAATCAAGCATTTTCTGGTTTAATGACTGCTCTATTCTTCACATTTTCAAGTTGATTAATCTTAAAATTCGAGACAGATGTGATTTAGTGATATCCCAAATGTGTTTCCTAATATATATCTATATCATTCATAGAGAGAGTTGGTGTGGTGAGCCCACATGAATCCAGCAGTGACATAGAGCTGCCTTTGCGGTCTCCTGGTAAGTCCATTGACTCATTTATATGTAATTGAAGGTGTATTGGTAATCAATATTATGAGCATGATTCTGATGAAGCATAACATTTGAAACAAACATATAATTTTCTCTTCTGATTATATATTAATTTTCTTTTAATATTGAACGATTAATAATTTAAACTTTATTAGTCTACACATTTGTTATTCAGAAGATGTATAGCATATGTTTGTTTCCATGTTCTTTTTTGACAACAGTCATCAAGTGATACACACATGAGAAATCTTAAATGTTCTATGTACTATGCTTTTATGATTTTTAAATTAATCCAAACAATACATCGAAAATATGAATCATTGACAATAACAAATCTAATGTAATTTGTATGCTCCATCAAAATGATGTAAATCATAACTTTGGGTATGTATATCTTTAATGCAACATTGATGTGTGTCTTTGAACAACAGTAACATATGTTATAATATCTGTTGTTAACGTGTACACAACATGTTATGTTTTACAGAGATTGATTTAACATATGTGACGGAGGAGGAAGAGGCTGCCTTGGAGTCTAATGGTATGTGAAATATATCTATCATGTTTCCAACATGTTGGTTTATTTGAAATAATTTCATTGAAGACATTCAAAGTCTACAGCTTTTGCACTTTAAAAAGGAATATTATTTGTCTGTTCAAATACACTACTGCCCCCTTTCTATATCAGGCAGCATGAAAAATTTTGAATTAAAAATATTTAAAATTCATGCCATCATTATGTCACATGCATATTCCAGCCCAAAACACAATAATAATGTTATAATTGTACAGACAGTAATTGATATTCATCTGAGTGCCTATATGCATACCATATCCTCATTTCATAATTGTTTACAAATTCAAACACACTTCGAAGTATATTGAAAACATAATCAATTTGAAATGCGTTGATTTGATTTCATGATGTATGAGATGTTAATATATATTTATTAAATTTTCAGATGGATCCACCACTTCTGGTCATCTGGTTTCCGCCCCTGCCCAGTCCCCTGCACAGTCACAGACCCCTCCCCATGCCCAGACCCCTGCCCAGACCCCTGCCCAGACCCCTGACCATGCCCAGACCCCTGCACAGACCCAGACCCCTGCCCATGACCAGACTCCTGCCCATGCTCAGACCCCTGCCGGCCCTTCCCATTTATCATTTCCTGTCCCTCCCAAAAAACGCCCCTACACCCCCCTTCGCCGCTCTCCCCGTATTATGGCCCGTACAGCTGCCCAGACCCCAACTCCCCACTCCCCAGCTGTACGGCCTACCCTGGAGCGGCAGCTCACCCCTCCCCAAGGCAATCCCATCCCTCCCCAAGCCAATCCCATCCCTCCCCCTGTCTCAATCTTCATTGTCCTGGGTGTCGGATTGTCCTTCCCAGGCACAGCTGTAAGTATCATTCAAAATCCACGTTATAAGATACTTAAAGGTACAGTGAAGGTAAATATTTTCTATTGTGATTCAAATAGAGCATGCAATGTTAATAAAATTTATAATTTACTACTCTTATGAATTATTCTTCATTCTCTTGATATCTTTATTGAAACAAAGAAATGCCTATAATTATTTTAAACAATAAAATAATTCTGGCCATCATTTCTTTATTGTTGGATGAATGTATCCATCAACCAGCAGGGACAAACAAAGTTGATAAACAAATATTGGCTGCCCTAAAAAGCAACATTCTTGCATTCAAAATCTAGCTATAGAATTCAAACATTTAAAGAATATGTGTAAGTTTTAAAGATTTGTAATGTCATGCTCTATCTGAATCAGTCAATTAAATATTTAGGTTCAGTGTCCATTTAATTGGATATCACTACATATACCAATCACCACTACTTGGATCCAACAATTAATGTACAAATGTTGATACATTATCTCTTGTCTAACCCAGTGGGAATGTAATTTCTTCAGGTTGCTATGTTTACACAGCTTGTCCTCAATGCCAAAATGTTTAAGGATAGGTGTGCCTACCACAGTATAATTGAAATATTTAAATTGCTAATGTAAGTACAATGTAAATCCTTTAACAAGATTTGATACACTCAAGCTGTATAAGTGGATCATCTAAAACCAATTAAAGGGGACAACATGTTTGAGTAAACTGTCCCTTTAAGGATTTCTGTCTGTCTGAATAACCTAATTCATGTGTAAAGAATACATTTAAACTAATTGATGTAAAGAATGATTTGTCTTTATGATGACAATGTATCTTTTCTAATTTTTTCGTCTGTTGTGTAATTATCCTTAATATTTAATGTATTCTTTATTTTAGGCTGTGACTCAGCATGGCTCATGCTAGAAGGTATAGCAAGAGTAGAGCAGGCCGTGTTGAGGAACGCAGCTGTCCTGAGAGGGATGAACGACACCATGCAGGCCCAACTCCGGGTTCAGGACTTGACTCTGCGTGCAATTATGCGATTAAGTTCAAGGCCTGAATCTGGAGCTGGACATGCACAGGACGATGAAGAGGATGACCAGTAAGTGGAGGATCTGGAGATGCTCCAAGGTGGCAGATAAGAATCCTCCGTCCACATGTTGATTTTTTTGTTTTATTGTTGCCATTTGGCCTTTTTAAAAGTTTATTATTGTGCCTGTTGCACTCTTTTACCTTGTCATATGTCTCCAATGGGGCTATGCTGGCCCTTGGTAACTCTCTTCATGGACTGTGATGCACTGTGTTACCTTGTCATATGTCTCCAATGGGGCTATGCTGGCCCTTGGCAACTCTCTTCATGGACTGTGATGCACTGTGTTACCTTGTCATATGTCTCCAATGGGGCTATGCTGGCCCTTGGCAACTCTCTTCATGGACTGTGATGCACTCTTTTACCTTGTCATATGTCTCCAATGGGGCTATGCTGGCCCTTGGTAACTCTCTTCATGGACTGTGATGCACTGTGTTACCTTGTCATATGTCTCCAATGGGGCTATGCTGGCCCTTGGCAACTCTCTTCATGGACTGTGATGCACTCTTTTACCTTGTCATATGTCTCCAATGGGGCTATGCTGGCCCTTGGTAACTCTCTTCATGGACTGTGATGCACTGTGTTACCTTGTCATATGTCTCCAATGGGGCTATGCTGGCCCTTGGCAACTCTCTTCATGGACTGTGATGCACTGTGTTACCTTGTCATATGTCTCCAATGGGGCTATGCTGGCCCTTGGCAACTCTCTTCATGGACTGTGATGCACTCTTTTACCTTGTCATATGTCTCCAATGGGGCAATGCTGGCCCTTGGCAACTCTCTTCATGGACTGTGATGCACTCTTTTACCTTGTCATATGTCTCCAATGGGGCTATGGTGGCCATTGGCAACTCTCTTCATGGACTGTGATGCACTGTGTTACCTTGTCATATGTCTCCAATGGGGCTATGCTGGCCCTTGGCAACTCTCTTCATGGACTGTGATGCACTGTGTTACCTTGTCATATGTCTCCAATGGGGCTATGCTGGCCCTTGGCAACTCTCTTCATGGACTGTGATGCACTGTTTTACCTTGTCATATGTCTCCAATGGGGCTATGCTGGCCCTTGGCAACTCTCTTCATGGACTGTGATGCACTGTGTTACCTTGTCATATGTCTCCAATGGGGCTATGCTGGCCCTTGGCAACTCTCTTCATGGACTGTGATGCACTGTGTTACCTTGTCATATGTCTCCAATGGGGCTATGCTGGCCCTTGGCAACTCTCTTCATGGACTGTGATGCACTGTGTTACCTTGTCATATGTCTCCAATGGGGCTATGCTGGCCCTTGGTAACTCTCTTCATGGACTGTGATGCACTGTGTTACCTTGTCATATGTCTCCAATGGGGCTATGCTGGCCCTTGGCAACTCTCTTCATGGACTGTGATGCACTCTTTTACCTTGTCATATGTCTCCAATGGGGCTATGCTGGCCCTTGGTAACTCTCTTCATGGACTGTGATGCACTGTGTTACCTTGTCATATGGCTCATATATTCCTTATTTTTACAAGATTATTTATAAACGTTGTTGATGTTTTCTTACATACTAATAAAAGACATGTCATTGCACGAATCTTTGTCCTGATTCTTCATGTTATTTTTTGAAAGCTCTAGTTTATGTTGTTGATCCTTAAAGGGACCTACCAAAAATATTTTTTAGAATAAAATCATATATGTAAGACAATTGTAAATGACTTTAAGATTAACATCTCCAATGTAATCTTATTATTTGTCTTTATATATTTTTCTCTTAGCTTTATCATTGCATGATTATGATTAGCATATTAATTGTTTTATATATGTATATATAGATTGTTATTTGTGTATCTATATATATTTCAATGTTCAGATCCATGTGTGTATTTAGAAACTCTGCATGAATTGATGCACCTTTAACAAATGATCTGAGTATTGATACAATGTAAAGTGTTCATTTTATTGAAATAGTATTGTCTATGTGTATGCTCTTTTTAAAAACAAAATCATGTCCCTTTAAGTGATGGTGAGCACAATTGTTAATGAATGTATTTCCATTTCTAAAGCGTTTTTGTCCTTTTTACATGAACAAGGACATATAATCTTATTAATAAACAATCTTATTGTAATGTTGACAGCACATGTATTTCATTTTCAATTCTATCTTATTGTAAAAGTGTAACCAAATAAATCTCTGTGTGTAATGCAAATAATTTAGGTGATGAATATTTGTTAACAAATATGTTAACAAAATACTTCTCCTCCCATATATGGCTATAGGTAGGCTGACCATAATTAAACTTGAATAAATTACACGTTTAATCAATCCATGTATAACTATTGTTATTCCAAAACAATCAAAACATATCTTAAAATATCAATGGCATATGCATTTATCATGTGTATCTTTTAAATGTTAAAGATATACTCCATAGCTATAGTTCAATGGACAGTCAAGTCCGAAAAGATGATTCATGATTTGGTGACATTCCTAGATAGCAATCTAGACACATACTAGTTCCTAAAATATAAATACGTTTCTTAGTGATATGCCAAGATGTCACTGAGTCCTTGTATTGGCTGCGGTTTTTCAGCGATCTCGGATGCGCCATGTTGCTTAAGACGTCACCTGCCAGGCTGTCCAATGATTCCTTGTATTGACTGACGTTCTTACGTGATCAAGAATGTGCCTTTTATTGAATTGCGTTTTGACGCGATCAAGGATGCGCCTTTTTTTTTGGGCGTTCTTACGTGATCAAGAATGTGCCTTTCATTGGATGGCGTTCTTACGTGATCAAGGAAGCGCCATGTTAAGACGTCACATGCAAAGGTAAAAAAACGTCTGATTGGATTACGTAGTCCCGCAATATTTGTTTGTGCACGTTAAAAACGTTTGTGACTGCAGCCAATTTTAAAAACCTTGCGAATATGTATTATTTGCATCATGTTACATTGTTGACCCATAGCTGATAAAGACCACCACATTCTCTTTTGCTGGATGTCTGGTTGAATAAAGGAACGAAAGCAAAATGTTTTCAGGCATATGATATTTCGAGGCAAGTGCAAATCTCTATAGTCCATGTTGTTTAATATGTTTGTCAACAATGTTCCTTTTTCAGAAAAATGACTGTTGTGTTTAATGTTAAAGATATCTAATTAATAAATATGCGCTATTGTGTTAGAATAAAGTAATCAATATGCATTTATCTTTATCATATGCTAAATATATGATGCCGACTTCTTCTAAATGTAATTTCGTTGTATATTTTATTAAAGGTTCATTAGACACTCACATTATAAATCAAAAGCTTTTATTTTGTCTCTAGTTAGATAGTCCATTGTTTAACAAATACGTTTCATTTTGCTTCTGTTCTAAGAAAATTTAAGTAATTTTCATACTCCTCGCAAAGCCTCTGAGTTTCATGTGAGTACCATCTCCAGCTTTCTCCTGTTTGTGTAAAGGGTCTTTTCATATGTTAATGATGGGGTATTGTCTTGTTTTACGGTTGTAATGGGGGTTCATCTATATTTTCAATAGAGCTAACCCGATTTTCTTTGAAAGTGTTTGAAGCTTTGTAATATTGATATCAGTATATGTTAATCTTGTTGTTTGTAGTAGTGTCTATTACATACAGTTCTGTTAAAAATATAGTATACTGTCCCTTTAATGCAAATGTTGATTTTTGTATCATGTATGAGTTCCACATTGTTTAATCTTCAAATATATTATTGTTAGCATATTTTCACCCCCCCCCACTCCTAAAAGGACTTTAAACCATATTCATTGTTCAAACAAATGTCTTTCCAATAAAAAATTAACACAATAATGTCTCTTTAAGAAAATAGACTTTATTTAACACGTCAATATAAATGTGATTTCAATATTTATTTTTTGAACAAGTACATGTAGATATACCAACAAGCTTCAAATATGTGTTAGCATATGTAATTTTGTTAAAGGGACAGTTTAGAAAACAAATAATGATTTTCATTATTCTAAAAGTCAATTATGTAATATCAATGATATCAAATGTTTCTCACCAATTGATCATTTGTCTGTGTTTATTTAAATTTGCTAGCTAAACCTATGAGGTTCGTGTGCTCATTTCTTCGAGCTTGAAGAGTGCATGTAATCATTATACAATTTGACCACTAGAGGGCATTTGGATAGCATTTGTATATGTAAAACATTGTGCTCATACAGCATATTATTTACCATGTATTGATCATTGATATCTAAAATGTTGTTATGTCTGAACAACAAATAAGTGGTCATTTTTCATAGTCATAGATACAAGGTTAAGCACATAAGTCACACGTATTTCTCCATGTTTTGTTGTTTCCAACTTGATAATGCGTAATACAGTGTTTTCTTTGTAATCAATAATTTTCTGACTGTCCCTTTAAGCTGTGTTATTGGCATTCAAACAGTAATATGCCATCATGGATAATTGTAATGGTAATTTTGTTTGCGATTCGGGAAACAGTTTGGACATCACATCACAGAAACCAATCAATATCATGAACAAGGATAGGTATGTGATGATGTGGTTTTCACACACTTATAACCCACACTCTGCAAACAATCTGCCTCCATGGACCCGGTCCCATAGAAGTAGATTATATACAGAGTGTGGTCCACAAGTGTATGAAAACCACATCATCACATACCTATCCATTACACATTAAATAAAAAAAAACATTAAAGATGAAAACAAATACTTACTTCCTCTTCCTTCCCCTCTTCCCACGGGGCTGAGGCTCTGGGAGGGGCAACTGCCGACTCCGAAGAGTTCTCCTTGGAGATGTTGTGGGAAGAGTGGAAGGAAGAGTACTGGGACGACCAAGGTGAGGAGAAGATGGCTGAGGAGGAGAAGATGGCTGAGGAGGAGAAGATGGCTGAGGAGGAGAAGATGGCTGAGGAGGAGAAGATGGCTGAAGAGGAGGAGATGGCTGAAGAGGAGGAGATGGCCCGGCAGGAGTAGATGGGCCGGCAGGAGGAGATGGGCCGGCAGGAGGAGGCCCAGCAGCAAGAGGCCCAGCAGCAAGAGGCCCAGCAGCAAGAGGCGGACCAGGAGGTAGACCAGCATGCGCCTCCCGGAAAAAATTGAACATCTCTTGGTGCAGATGAAAGATTCTGTATTGGCCTTGTTCGATTCTATTGAGTATGTTTATTATTTGGTTTTGTCCTTCAATTATTTGATTTTGGCCATCAAGTATTCTAGTGCGTCCTTCGATATTTTGTATCCGGGAGTTACGCATCTGGTCTATGTAGTCCAGTAGAACCCGCACCTCCGCTATTTCCTCTTGTTGTGCTTGGCGGTGTACCCGTGCATGGCGGGGTGCCCGTGCACGGCGGTGTGCGGGTCCTTGAGGGTCCTCTGGTTCCACGGGATCCTCCTCTGCTTCCGGGGCCTCTTCATCAGCTCCCGTGCGCTCTTCGTCACGGGGGGCCTCTTCCCTCCGAAGTGGAAATTCCTCCCCACCACTCTCATCCCGGGGAGATGCATGAGGCTGTGTTTCCTGTGCTGCCTCCTCCACAGACTCTGTATATTTAAAAAGAAAAAAAAAAAAAGTATATATTAGCATATTTGCAAATCAAGCTTTAAATGACTTAGCTTACGATACAATTACAAATGCAGAATCATTAATCCACTTTGAAATCTAACAAACAATCAATACGATTTCCGCTTTTTCTAAACCGTGTTTGTGATATCTGTGGTCAATGTGAATGTTTTTGCGTTTGTTTTCAGTCTGTTTAAATGCACACCTAACCTATAGCCTAGATACTGATGTAACCGCAAAGTAATTGAATGCGTGTAAACAACGTTATAGCATTAATCTGATCCTTAAAGGGACATGAAACCCAATGTTTTATCTTTCATGATTTAGAAGCATACATTTATTATCAACTTTCTAATGTACTTTTCTTATCTAATTAGCTTCATTCTCTGGATATTCTTTGCTGAAAAGCATATCTAAATATGCTTATAAGATGCTGATTGTTAGCTGAATATAGCTGCCTCCTGTGATTGTTTCACCGTGTTCATGGCTATTTCTTCATTAAAATATATCTCAAGAAGGATTCAAATTAGGTAATATAAGTACATTTGAATGTTTTGTCAAATTGTATTCGCTACCTCAATCATGAAAGTAAAGGTTTGCGTATAGTGTCCCTTGAAATACATTTGTATGTGAATTTATTGTTCAATGAGCTTACCGTCAGATGAGAGTGGCAGGTTCCCGGTATCAATTCCTCCGATACCGACTACTTCCACCTCGGAGATGCTGGGCCGCAACATTTCCTCCCATCGGCAGTACTCTATTTCCAGGGCAGGTCCGCCACCGGTTCCTGCGGCATGTCGGGCCTCCAGACTTAACTTTTTTTTTAGATCCATTTTACAGTCCCGGTAGCGATGTTTTATCGAATCCAGATCTCTGTTCCGGCCACCCACTGCATTGACTGCATTTCTGATCTCATTCCAGAGCCTCCTCTTGTCAGTCGGGGTTGTCTTCTGGTGCTGCAGCCTCCTATGCCTGGCCATATAGGCCTCTACGAGGGCCTCCTTCTCCTCCATCGAAAACCTCGCCTCCCTAGTCGCCTTGGCCTTCCCCTGTGACGATGCCCTCTGTTTCCCGGACTGTGAAGCCCTACTCTGACCGCCACTGGGCCCAGCCACTTGGTCATCTTGAACCAAGTGGCTGGGTCCACCCACCGCTTCCACCCCCGCTTCCTGCCCCCCTTCCTGCTCCCCTTCCTGCCCTGTTCCTCTCCCCCTCCCTCTCCTCCCCCCTCTACCTGTCCCATGCCTGGCCTCCATCTGTTCCCTAAACTAAACCCCAAATAATCAAACAAAAAGTGAGTGTGATGAAATGAAAGGGGGTCAAAATAAAGAAGTAAAAAGACAAAAAAGGTGCTTAAAGTGTGAGAGGGATGTAAAAAAACAAAGAGGGTAAGGAGTATTTAAATAAACCAAAAGAAGAATAAGACTAAAAGGAGGATATGTAAACTAAATGTAACTAGGGGATGGGTATGGGATGGGTATGGGGTATGGGATAAGAGTAAATGGGATGAAAGGGAATGGGACTACAAGGAATGGGGTATGGAGTGTAGTATGAGGGGGTATGGGGTATGGAGTGTATGTAGTGTTATTGATAAGTGTATGTATGTATTGAATGTGTTTGCGTGTAAATGTGTTAAGTGTACAGAAAAATCACTCGCTCGCTAACTCACACTACTACTAATTCTCACTAACAAACACTCCCACTAACGCTCACTAACTACCACTAACTGACGCTCCCACTAACAACTCTCACTAACAACTCCCACTCCCACTAACTCACTCACGCTCCCACTAACAGACTCTCTCCCACTCCCACTAACTCACGATAACACTAACAACTGACTCTCACGCTAACACTAACTCACTAACTCACTCACAATAATGCACCAACTCTCTAATCTTAAACCTCCAATCTCCAAAGACCCACCAGCAACACAGTCAAAGAAGCCCTGCTTGTGTGGTGCTTATATACCCTGTGTAAATGTTTAATGATGTACCGATTTGCGTTGTAAATTGTGTTCAGGTGTGCTTTATTAGCAATTAATATTAGTGCAATGTGTATTAGGTGTGTAAATTTGCGCATGCTCATTTTGAGTTATTTGTGGAATGTGTAGAATGCGATGATGTCATAGTGGTCGTTTTCTCTAACATTGTCCAATAGTATTCTTTTTAAATGTGAATTTGCGATGGTGTGGTATTATTGAAGTGTTGTATATGTATGTTTGTCCTAATATATAGTTATATTGAATGCGAATATTTTTCTAGTGTATGTATATATTTTTTATTCCTTGTTGTTATTTTGCGAATTTCCGCATCTTAAAGTATATGCGTATTCCCCGTATATAATTTTATTTCAAATCCCCCCACTTGTGAATGTGTAATGCTTGTGTGCTTTGTTGATTGATTGTTGTTGTGACATTTGCGGCGTGTTATTGTTGTGCATGATGTGGTATGCGTCATATGACCGAGCTGTGCGTATTCTCGCGAGATCGAGTGTTAGGTGAAAAAATCAATTTTTTGCCTTTCCCATTGATCTCTATGGGAGACTGTCTAACGCGGGCAGGATTACGCGTGTGACATACACGCGTTAGGAGCATCGTTAGATGGTCTTATTTGTACTCTAAATACCGGAGTCAAACAATGCCGTGCGTTAGACATAAAACACGCGTGGCGTTAGCAGGCCATCTACCGCCGAACTCTAAATCTAGGCCTATGATTCAAATCCTAACGATTCTTAATGTGCCGTGTATAAATATGAGTTGCCATGACAACACATACACAAATTCAACACGACCGGAAACCAAGGGTTTAGCAGCTTCGGTCAAATCTGTGTGTAAATGTGCCGGTCCAATACCATGCTGCTGTGCTAAATATCTCTACACACAAATGTCTTGCATTTGTATAACATATATCAGTGCTATAACATGTGAATAGGAATAATGTAAATAAAAATTACCAAAGTGAAGTGCCTAGAAACGATCGTCTACACAATGTCACCTAGTAGATTATACTTAAGAGATAGTATGATGGTGAGCAGTCCCCACATTATTAAGGAGCACTACCCAATGAACTCTCCACTGTACTTATCCCTATGTTGTGCATATAAATTCTCAATCCTAGTGGTTCCGAAACGAGTGTGTCGAAACACAAGTTGCCATAGCAACATGTACACAAATTCAATAGAACCAAAAAAGAAGATTTTGACAGCTTCGATCAAGTCATCATCTAAATGTATTAATCAAATGCAGTACTACTGTATTTAATATCCCTACACTTAGGTGTATTAGCTTGTATGCCCCATCTTGTATTGTCTTAGCATTAATATCCTATATCTATATATGTGTATTTAAATATTTATGTGTTTATATGTGTATATATGTCTGTACATACATATATACATCACATATAAATACATCATTTTGCTCAACTTGTAATATCAGCGCAATTAAAAATACTTGCACAATATAGCTTGCACAAAAACGTTTGTGCCTCACTTGCAATCTAACCCACAATATTTCATAATTGCAAGTTAAGCATTATTGCAATGTGCCTTCATTTTATTTACAATACTTTTGATGTAAAAACAAAATTTATGCTTACCTGATACATTTCTTTCTTTCCGGATATGGAGAGTCCACGATGTCATTCAATTACTAGTGGAAATATTACTTCTGGCCAGCAGGAGGAGGCAAAGAGCACCACAGCAAAGCTGTTAAGTGTCACTCCCCTACCCATAATCCCCAGTCATTTGACCAAAGGGAAATGGAAAAGGAATAACACAAAGGTGTAGAGGTGTCTGAGGTTTAGTAAAAAATAACTGTCTTAATAACTGTCTTAATAAAGGGTGGGGTTGTGGACTCTCCATATCCGGAAAGAAAGAAATTTATCAGGTAAGCAAACATTTTGTTTTCTTTTCTAAGATATGGAGAGTCCACAACATCATTTTATTACTTGTGGGAACCAATGCCCAAGATAGAGGACACAGAATGAACAGGGAGGGAGAACAAGATAGGCAGACCTAAACAGAATGCACCACTGCTTGAAGAACCTTTCTCGCAAAAGAGGCCTCAGCCGAGGCAAAAGTATCAAATTTGAAAAAAAATTGGAAAAAGTATGCAGAGAGGACCAAGTTGCAGCCTTGCAAATCTGTTCCACAGAAGCTTCATATTTGAAAGTCCAAGAAGAGGAGACAACCCTAGTGGAATTAGCTGTAATTCTCTCAGGAGGCTGCTGTCCAGCAGTCTCATAAGCAAAACGAATGATACTTCTCAACCAGAGGGAAAGAGAATTAACAGTTGCCTTTTGACCCTTAGGCTTTCCTCAGAAACAAACAAACAAACAGGGCAGAAGAATGGCGAAAATCCTTAGTCCTTAGTAGAATTTTAGAGCATGCACAAGTTGTGCAGCAGACGTTCTTTATCAGAAGAAGGATTGGGACAGAGAGATGGAACAACAATTTCCTGATTAATATTTCTATCCGAAACCACTTTAGGAAGAAACCCCAATTTAGTACGAAGAATCGCCCTATCCACATGAAAGATAAGGTAAGGCGAATCACACTGCAAAGCCAAGAGTTCCAAAACTCTCAGAGCAGAAGAGATAGAAATAAGAAACAAAACCTTCCAAGATAGCAACTTAATATCTATGGAATGCATTGGCTCAAACAAAGCCTGCTTTAAAACTTTAGGAACAAGATTAATGCTCCAAGGAGGAGTAACAGGTTTTAACCCAGGCCTGATTCTGATCAGGGCCTGACAAAAAGATTGAACATTTGGCACATCTGCCAGACGCTTGTGTAACAAAATAGATAATGCAGAAATCTGACCTTTCAGAGAACTGACTGACAACCCTTTCTCCAGACCTTCCTGGAGGAAAGACAAAATTCTAGGAATCCTGACCCTACTCCAAGAGTAGCCCTTAGATTCACACCAATAAAGGTATTTACGCCATACCTTATGGTAAATTTTTCGAGTAACAGGCTTGCAAGCCTGGATCATGGTCTTAATGACCAACTCAGAAAATCCATGATTAGACAGAACTAAGCGTTCAATCTCCAAGCAGTCAGCTTCAGAGAAACGAGATTTGGATGGAGGAATGTACCCTGAGTTAGAAGGTCCTTCCTCAGAGGCAACCTCCAAGGTGGCCGAGATGACATCTTCACTAGGTCTGCATACCAGATCCAGCGAGGCCATGCAGAAGCTATTAGAATTACCACTGCTCTCTCCTGTTTGATATGAGAAATAACTCATAGAAGGAGCACAAACAGAGGAAACATGTATGCTAGTCCGAAATCCCAAGGAACCGCCAGAGAATATATCAGAGCAGCCAGAGGATCTCTTGAACTTGAACAGTACCTTGGAAGCTTGGCGTTCTGCCGAGACGCCATCAGATCCAACTCCGGCACACCCCATTTGAGGGTTAACCTGGAGAACACCTCCGGATGGAGAGCCCACTCCCCGGGATGAAATGTCTGTCTAATCAGGAAATCCACTTCCAAGTTGTCCACTCCAGGAATGTGGATGGCAGATAGACAACTATGGTGAGCTTCCGCCCACTGAATAATCTGTGCCACCTCCTTCATGGCTATAGAACTCCGAGTTCCTCCCTGTTGGTTGATGTAAGCCACTGAGGTGATGTTGTCCGACTGAAACCTGATAAACCGGGCTACCGTGCACCAAGAATCTTTAATGGAGTCAGCAACAGGAAACATCTTTTTAAATATAAGAGACGGGGAGAAAGGAATCCCTGGCTCCTCCCATTCTTGTGAAGTACTCTCCGTCACACGGTCTGGGACAGGGAGGAAAAACTTCTACAGAGGAAGGAACATCATAGTATTTATTAAGTTTACTAGACTTCATAGGGTTGACAACGACAGAAGTATCGGAGTCGTCCAAAGTAGCCAATGCCTACTTTAATAGTACACAAAGGTGTTTAAAATCTGAAGTTTACTTCTTCAGTATCAGATAAAGGAATAATACTGTCCAAATCTGAGATTTCCCCCTCAGAGGCTACTGACGTATCCTCCTTATCAGACGTATGAGGGAGGGAAACCTACGTAGCAGTAGGTGGAACAGAAACCTTACTATCTGAATGTCTAATTTTCCTATTGCGTTTTCCTAGCATAGGAAAAGTAGATAATGTTGCAGATACCGCAGAAGATACCTGTGCAGCAAAATCTGCAGGCAAATAAACTCCTCCAGGAGGCTGAGAGGAACTGCAGGGCACTGTATGTGACGCCATAGAGGCTTGGGACGTTTGAGTAGAAAGCTGTGGCATTGTCTGAACTGCATCATCCTGAGAGACATTGGGCTCAGCGGGCAACAATTTATCTTTAAGTTGAAATGTTCTAACTAAGCATGCAGCACAAAATTGCATAGGCAAAACAATTTGTGTCTCTAGGGATAACAATCATTTGTCAAAAGACTGTAAATTGTAGAATTTTTTTAAATACACTGTCACTTTAAGAATTTTTAATACCACAGCCACATAATGTTATGCAAATATTCTTTAAAATAATAAACCAATTAGGCCCCCTACACCTCAGACAGGCTGAGGTGCCTTACCATAATACTTATACACAATTTGGCTGCCAAAAGTCTCTAAAACTATTGTATAGAAGATCGACACTGAAGAGACTGAAATTCAATGATGCTGCTCTGCTCCTTGTATATCCGACAGCAGAGAGAAGTCACATGACCGGCAGATTGAGGAAGCTACGCAGCAAGTAAAAAGGTGCGCATTTTCAAGCAGTCTGTCAGTCTGTTCTAGCTAGGCAAGCAAAGAAAACCAACTGCCAAATTTTAAGTTTATACATAAATCTCTGTATAAAACATAAGCCCCACAGACATAATAATAATACACAATTTGGCTGCCAGAAGTCTCTAAAACTATTGTATAGAAGATCGACACTGAAGAGACTGAAATTCAATGATGCTGCTCTGCTCCTAGTATATCCGACAGCAGAGAGAAGTCACATGACCGGCAGAGAGAGGAAGCTACGCAGCAAGTAAAAAGGTGCGCATTTTCAAGCAGTATGTCAGTCTGTTCTAGCTAGGCAAGCAAAGAAAACCAACTGCCAAATTTTAAGTTTATACATAAATCTCTGTATAAAACATAAGCCCCACACACATAATAATAAAGTATTTCAACAAAATTAGCCCAAATAAAGGAACGATTAACCCCTAGTCTCAACATACATAATGTGCCTTCCCACTGCCAAAGAGAATCCCGTATAAAGGATTTTAAAAATGTCCCCATCTACTGCATATAAAATATTCTTCTGAAGTGCAAGTTTCCAAGGTGTGAAAGGACACATACTCCTTACAGAGACCTGTAGAAAAAGAAAGAACAGAGTAACCAACTCTGGCTTTCTGTACCATGGGCAGCAATGTGTTAGGAAACAAAGCAAGGACTACCTCACAACTTCCTAACTGCTTAAAAGCCACCACTAATCTACTGAAGAGATTGACGTGGTCTCAGCTAAACCCAAATCCTTGCTTGCAGGGCAAAGTTACCAAAAAAGGAATTAATTTCTTCAGACATCAAACCTCACCTCCTCCAATGACAGAGGCAAAGAGAATGACTGGGGAATATGGGTAGGCGAGTGACACTTAACAGCTTTGCTGTGGTCAAAGTGCTCTTTGCCTCCTCCTGCTGTCCAGGAGTGATATATACCAACTAGTAATTGAATGACGTTGTGGACTCTCCATATCTTAGGAAATAAATATATTTTTTGCTCCTAGAGAGCCTTGGGTTAATACATTTTGTACATTTATGTCAGTTTTGTTTGCTTTTTATATAACTACAATGTTTCAATTACAAAATGCCATGTCTCTATGTGCTTGTAAAATGGGAAGAGAATAATAGCAACACATTAAGGTGAGGTCTGCATTATTATTTAGACAACACTATTATGTTTTTGAAAATGTATGTAAACAATCATTTAAAAATATATATATTTTAGAATCAGGTATGTATATAATATTACTTAAAGGGTCAGTACATTCACAAATAATTTTTAATGATTCAGTTAGGTAATGTAATATAAAAAAAAAGTTTTTAAAGTTACTGCTGCATGATATTGAAAGGGTTGCTGGAGCATTTTTTAATCTAAAGTAAGACTGTAAGATGACTAAGGTGTAGACTGTCCTTTTAAGAGTAAAACGGTGGTATATTATGTCATAATTTTTTAAATCAAATTTTATGTTTAATTTAAAAAAAAATGTATATAAGTTAATCAATCTGGGTCTGAAATGCTCACAGCTATACTTCTTAATTTTCATTATGTAATTACTTAATTATAAATTTATGTACAAAGAGATCTATTTTTTTAAGCGTAATTCAACTGATATAATGTCCATTGTAACGATATAGATCATATTGATTTTACATTGCTTATGTTGCATTTTTCTCCAATGTAATTTTTTGTTTAAAATGGTGTGTGATTTTAATTGGAAGATATTATTATTATTATTATTATTATTAATAATAATGTAAAATTCTTATATGCTGAATGTCCAGCCAGACCTGGCACTGCAGAAGGAGAGGGTGGAAGGGATATTCCATTCTCGGAGGTGGAGCATGCAATTTTAATTTTTGTTTCATTTCACTTCTATTATCTGAGTATTTTCATTCTCTTGTTGTCCTTTGTTGACAAGCTCATGAGCTGCTAGTTAGACATATATGCCTCATGTTATAGACTCACCTATGTGCATTGCTGCTATTCTACAAACAATACCAAGAGAATAAATTGAAATGGATAATATGAATCAATTGTCATTTAAAGAAAAAAAAAAGCTCTATCTGTACCCTGAAAGCAAAATATGGGTTTCATATCCCTTCAAACTTGCATGATGAAGATATAGCATGCAATGTTAATACACTTAAAGGGACACTACACAACTATTTACATAAAATGGTTGGACTAGCTAACACTTTAAAAAATTAAACAGTGATCTAAAATTCCGGTATGAAAGCTTCATGACAAATTACTGCGAAGCTCCCAGTTTATCACAGTTGATGAGTTTAGGCTGGGACACCTAAACGGCTTGCTACAGCAGAAAGAGAAGACCCTACCTTCCTACCTCTATGTGAAAAGACCCATCACACAAACAAGATCAAGTAGTAGTCTGTAGACTTGACAGAACATCTGCAGCTTGGTTAGTACTCTGAAAATCAACACAATGTAAATAATAAAAACAATTGTTACCAAACCGCTCCCAGATAGGCTATATAAATGGATCATCTGCAAAAGATTTATGCCCACAAATTATCTAGTGTATGGTATCTCTTTAAAAATATCTTCAAGTTTAAAATGTTCTTTGTTATCTTGGTCTCTCATGTTTCAAAAATATACTTAAAGTGATTGTACAGTTTGAGGTGACGAATCCGGATTCCTGCAATTGTTGTGTGCCCCCTTTGGTGTCCAGCCTGTGGGGCATGCAACAATTGGAGAAAAGGAGGATATGCTAAAAAAGGAGCTGTGGGAGGAGGAATCGCTCTATGTTTACCATAACGCAAAGGTAAGTATTTTAAAAAAATAAAGTGTCTTTGTAAAGTTTAATGAATGAAAGTGCCCCTGTTTTAAGATTATTTTTAGATACCAGGCACTTATTAACTAAACTTTACAATCTCTTTAAATATCCAACAGTGGTGTGAGCTATCTGTTGATGGGTGCTTACACACATTTGTTGAAAAAAATCTTAAGCATGTGAACCTCATCATGTACTAAACATTATTGAACATGTGAGTTAAAAGTATCTACTAATTTCTATTTCTTGTGTTCTTTTTTACTTTCTTTCTACAGTGTCATCAGATGTGTCTGAAGTCCCCAGGGTAACTCAGATGACCTCTGGTACTGAGGGTGTAGCTGCACTAGCTGGCCCATCTCAGGATCTGCATGTGCCATCTCCCTCTGCTGGTGAACCCTCAACCCCTTTGTTGCTTCCTGACACCTTAGACAAATTTTCTCTTACGAGATTTTTTTGTGTGGAGAAGCCTGAATTGCTTCCAATAAAACCCAGTCTGAGTATTGAAATGATTAAATAAATTGGCCGTAGATTAATCAATCATCGCCTGCACTGATTTCTCAGTGAGAGGACTTGATTTAGGAGAAGACATTTTTATGAGAATACATTTAGTATGCTAAAAGAGCCCTGAGGAAAAAACTACAGGGAACAATAAAAGAGATCTAGTTTTCTGGTCAAAGTATTAAAATAGTGTTATGATGTGATAGTTAAAATGTTGTAAGTTCTTAAAGGGCCACTAAGCCCAAAATCTTTCTTTCATGATTCAGATAGAACATACAAATTTAAACAACATTACAATTTACTTCTATTATTTATTTTGCTTCATTTTTTAGAAATCCTTAGTTGAAGAAAAAGCAATGCACATGTTGAGCCAATCACACGAGGCTTCTATGTGCAGCAACCAATCAGCAGCTACTGAGCATATCTAGATATGCTTTCAGCAAAGAATATCAAGAGAATAAAACAAATTAGATAATAGAAGTAAATTAGAAAGATGTTTAAAACTGCATTCTCTTTCTAAATCATGAAAGAAAAAAATGTAGGTTTCATGTCCCTAAATGAAATGTAGCAAAAATAATCTGAAGGAGGTGGAACGTGACACTTCTAAAGAAATCTTAGGAGGAGAGGAGGGTGCAACGTCAGACCAACTTTGGGAGGAATAAAATGGCCGCCTGAGGACTTGTGCGCAGTGAGAAAAGCACTAGCAGAGGTAGTAAAGCTAGGAAACACATGCTGCAATATTTAACCGTCTGGTAACAGGAAATGAGAAATAGTTAGGGGTCATTGGTCACTGTATGGATACTATTCCAAATCTGATTGGTTCTTCTTTTCTGTTATTGTCCAGAATATTTATGTTCTGTATCTGTCTTTGTAATGCCTTTAAAGGCTGGATTGGTAGTAGTAAAGAAAGTTAAGCAAAATAGTCTCCTGTCCTGTAATAAAATTTGAATTTCTGAAAAGTATTTGCCAGACTTCTAATGGTTTTTAAAGCTAAAAAAAATGGGAAACATATTTTACAGTGCAATGTCCCTATACAGTGCACTGCGGAAGAAGGAATGTTTTGCAGTTCATTCTAAAAAACATTCATGTAAGGCACCACAGAAGGCTGGATACCCTATATATTAAACATTCATCCTAGACAAAGGAGAAAATGCATCCTTTGCTGGGAATGTAATAGTGTGGCACAAAGCTGAAGTCATTTTTGTGAAAAGTTTCCCTACAATGATAAAATGGAGGCAACAATTATCCTTTTGGAAAATAAAACTTTAAAATACTAACCATCATTCAACATTGTTTAAAATGATGAACAAAAGCTTTCATTGGGTATAGTGTCAGTAATGCATTGTGGGACTTTAGACTGGTTTCTGTAACCAAACACACCACTTTGTTGTTCTTTAATACTGGTAAAACATAATAAAATAACCATTTGCCTAGGCAAAAACTCTTTTAATGTAATAAAGCTAATAGGAGTTGACTGGACCCCGAGATAGTCGCTTGAAGTGAGAGCTCCGTGAAGCAAGTGACTTCATTAATGAATGACCACTGTGACTGGCAGCTTAAATTCACACAAGAAAAATGCCCTAATACCCCCTTAACAACTACTGTACACTTCCTGAAGAGGACCAGACCCCTGATTAATAGTGCACAGCCAGAGGATCTGTGCAGTATCTCTTTCGGGCCTCTTACACAACGCGCAGCCATGTGGTCACTGGTAAGACTCCTATCCACTTCTCAGGGCTCCCTTTTTTTAAAGGGATATGCAGTCAGAGGTTCATCATTTAAAGGCAACACCTTTGCAATAGAGCCTCAAGCCTGTATTCTGGCCGCAACCCATAACCTCCTCATCTAATGGCATTGTTCAGGGGGACTGTGCATTACCTCCATATAACCCAAGAAGGGTGCAATATATAAATACAAGTTTAGCTCTTTCTGGCTATCTGGGACCCACAGTATACGTTAGAAGCTTATGGGATAGAAAAGCATTTAAAGGATCAATTTTATTTTTACCTATTCTAAACTATATTTTAATCCTTTGGCATTTTACACTCTAATGCCTTCTCAGAACTATCTCACCTACTATTTGCAAGTCCTACCTACTTATATGTACATCAACTCTTGCAAATGTATAGTAAAGTCTTACTGGTATATTGACCTATACTTTCCATAGCCTGAATTTATATTTATATCCTTTAATACCCTTAGGATCACTGAATATTCAATCCTCACTAGGACTGTTCACCTCTAGGCTCTAACTATCAACAATATTTAAAGCGCACCTCTCATATCTAAGGGGTAAACTTTGTCTTCGCAAATATAATCCACCTCTATTTCTTCTAAGAGACTCTCTAAAACGAATAGGTCTTCTAAGGGTCGGCTACTCCTAATTCTAAAGTACACATATTCTTCAAAACTATGGAGCACCCACTACTAGATACTCAAGAAGTCGTTGTTCCTGAAGGGAGTAATCCTAAATCAACTGAGCTTATACAAAATACTGCAGATGGTGCTCACCTCATGAAAGCAGATTTGAAATATTTACCCTTGAAAAATAATTTTACCTCATTTGTAGCCCAAGCAAGCTAGATGATAAAAATCAAAAGTAAGGAAAATAGTTAGGGGAGAGTAGCCTGTTGCGCGGCGTGCTTCACAGATTAATAATTGACATGCTGTGATCAAGTGTGCAGCTCGCGTATACTAAGTGCTCTCTATGTCAGTCCTGAGCACTAGTTATGGAGGATAGAGGTTCCGATAAAAATCAAACTTAGCAGAAGTTAAGAGGGACATTAACGAAATTGGCAACAGTGCAAACCAATATGTATCTAGATCTAAATTCTCGACAAACCTCTCACAATTCCACTTTATTTCAACAGTACAGGATCAAGTAGAGGATTTATTTAATAGGGGGAGACGTCAAAATATCAGAATAAGAGGCATACCAGAATCCATTCAATCTGGTCAATTATTCTCTTACCTACAGAATGTATTTAACTCTATCACAGATGCCAAAGAAGAAAAAGAGTGCTATCATCGTGCCCTAAGACCTGTTCCAAAAAGACAAAGCTCCACCTAGGGATGTTATCATAAAGTTTTCTAATTTCAGAGACAAAGAAATCTCTTTCAGCAGCCTAGAAGAAGCATCCGGTTCTATTTGAATCACCGCTCCAGTTCTTTGCAGACCTCAGTCCAATGACACTGAACAAACGATAAGAAACCAGATACCTCACTTCTCATCTTTGGTCTCTGGGAATCCCATATAGATGGGACTTCCCTTTCTGCCTCAAAGTCATTAAAGATAATAAAACAGGTATCTCCAAATCTACGGGGTACATTGAACAATTTTGTGGAGAATTGAATATCTCACAACCCTATCTCCCTATGATCCTAGAAGGAGGCTTGAGTAATCCACATCTACAAGATATGCTTCCTAAACCACAGCGCGACAGGATGGATGAAAGTCACTAGGAAGAAAACAATAGGATCATCTGATAAAGCAGTAACCATTCATCCAGCGGCTTCCCCTCCCTGCTCATAAAGCCAGCTCTCCAATGAAGCAGTAAAATATTACTTATAGCTAATGTCATTGTAAACTGTAAAATATTTCTATGTTCCTATAGATTTATCTTTTAACCCCTTTGCCACCGGAATTTCAGAGAAGAACTTGCCCTAAATACTTGAGAATTTTTAGCATTTTTTTTTTGTAGAAAACTCAAGGTATTGATCTAGGCCCATTTTGGTATATTTCATGCCACAATTTCATCGCCAAATGTGATCTTATAAAAAAAAATTGTTAACTTTTTCACAACATTTTGGTTTCTCACTGAAATTATTTACAAACCGCATGTGCAATCATGACACAAATGATTGTAAAAGATTCTCTGGGATCCCCTTAGTTCAGAAATAGCAGACATTGTTTTTTTGTAATTAGAATGCAACTAATTGCGCACCACAATTTTATTATTCCCAACAGTGAAGGGGTTAATCAGGTAGCTTGTAAGGTTTATTTTAGTTGTAGTGTAGAAATAACCCTCCCACCTGACACCTCCCACCCCCTGATCCCTACCTGATCCCTCCCAAACAGTTCTCTTCCCTCCCTCACCACCATCTTAGGTACTGGCAGACAGTCTGCCAATATTCAGTTTATTTTTTTTAATTTATTATTATTATATAATTTTAAAGTTTAGTGATCCTCCTCAATCCTCCCACCTCCCTGACCCCCCCAAATAGCTCTCTAACCCTCCCCCTCCCACCAATGGTGACCATTTTTAGTACTAGTAAAGAAATGAATACAGAAGGTATTGATATGATTTGAAAAAGCAGTACTGTAAGCTTTAGAACCGGACCATTTTTTGTTCAGCACCTGGGTAGCACTTGCTGATTTGTGGCTAAATGTAGCAAACCAATCAGCAAGCTCTACCAAGGTGCTGAACTAAAAATGGGCCGGCTCCTAACCTTTTATTACTGCTTTTTCAAATCAAGATAACATGAGAACAAAGAGAAATTTATAATAGGAGTAAATTAGAAAGTTGCTTAAAATTGCTGCTCTATCTGAATCATGAAAGAAAAAACGTGTGGTTAGTATCCCTTTAATGAGATGGTACCTTACCCCGGCTCGCATCAACCGTATCTACCCTAACACAAATCAAACTTGCTAGAGTGGCTGTAGTTCGAGTGGTACAATGTCACATATCTGGGGGCAATGCAAGATATTAGCTCCTTTCTGGAAATGTGTCGAAGTGGCATTTAAACATATATTTGGAGATGCATTTGTACCGTCTCAAAAAGATCTGCAAAATTAGATGGAACCTGTTACAGATAGGTTTAAATAGTGCAAAATTCCCTGTTGCCCAAAAATGGAAGTCTATGCAAATTCTTTTTTATGAGGAGTATGAATACTTTAGAAGAGGGAAACTCCCCTTTACTTGGACAATAAGTTTCATTGGGACACCCTGGTTGGGGCTCTGCTAGGCAGCACTGTGTAATGTATCAGTTAGATACAGTCCCAATGCTCCTCTTTATAATCCTGGACCCCCATATTTTCTTCTCACCTTCTTCCTACTGCCCTTCTCACCATATTTCTTTCTTACTCTTTCCCTACTATTTCTCACTTTCCTTTATTCATCTATTCAAGACTCTGCTTTGGCTTCTTGAAGCAACACTGTTTATATTTAAAGGGCCATAATACCCAAATGTTTATTGAAAGTGATGCAGTATAGCTGTAAAAAGCTGACTAGAAACTATCACCTGAGCATCTCTATGTAAAAAAGAAAGATATTTTACCTCAAAAGTTTCTAAGTAGCCACATCACAATGTAAAGGACTTCTAAGCAGCAAATCAGTATCTCTGTCCCGGGACAGCGGAAGGAGCGAGCTTACGTGCACACTCATCTTATTTCCCTATTCAGTGTAAGGAAGTTTACAATGAAATCTCATGAGAGTTAAGTCAAATCACAGTAAAAGAGTTCATGACCTCAGCACTGTTGATGCTGATTGGCTGCTGTTCATTTCTTATTTTTTAATTTTTTTTTTACCTGCAGCTGAGCAGCAGTTGAGTATAACTTTTTACACAGAACTAACTCTGCTGAACTGAGGAAATTGCGAGGTAAAATATCTTCCTTTTTAACATAGAGATGCTTAGGTGATATTTTCCTGTCAGCTTTTTACAGTTATACTGCATCACTTTCAAGTGATTTAGCATATGAGTATTATGTCCCTTTAAACAGGAAAAGTACTTTACTACGGTCACTTTTTGTGTTGTTCTTGTTTTTGTGTTCACTTATCTAATTTGAATTACATCAATTGGACTACAGGTGAAATCTTCCTAGTGCACACGTTTTTTTTTTTCATTGAGGAAAAGCAATAACAGTCTAACTATATCTGTATAAAGGCTCCCAGAGATTTATGGACTTTTCCTTTACCTGTTATTTGGTCTAAATGAAAACAAGTGCACTGTCTAGTAATAATTACTTGCTGTCCTATTTATCCTATGCCTTATGTATATAGTGAAGTATTTAATTGTCTGTTATTTTCACCGTGTTTAAACTATAAAAAGACAAATATAAAAAACAAAACCTTGTGTCCAGGGACTGACCATGGAATTCTAGAGACATGAAGCACCTTGTCTCATGGTCTGTTCTTGCTATTTCAAAGCTGGTGTGGTTGTCTCATTTCTAGTTTTCTTTTGTTTGCCCATTTTTTAATGTGTTCTTTACTTTGAGTTGTTAGTTTCCAAAACACGTTTTAATGAATCAAGGCCACTGTGTAAAACTAAGATAATGAGGGATATTTATCAAGTCGTCAACCGCAAATACGCTGAAATTCCACAGCATAATTGTTGCGAGCTTGATTCGACCCATTTATCGAAGCCTACAGACCATAAAAAGATTACATTTGTGGCGTAACATACGATCCGCCGGTCTCAATCCAACACAGATCGATGCTTACGTCATTACAGATGTTCCGAATACAAATTCGGCACTATCTGACACCTTTTGCAAGTTAACAAATTTCTAACAGGTATGCTCACCACTATTCCGGCCCAGCGTACCTGGTTTTCAATCCGCCACCCTGGAGGCTGCGGATGCCATCGGAATCAATGGGAGTCTAAAAGCAGCGAAAGCTTATGTTTGATGCTGCCAGATATCCCATTGATTTCTATGGTAGAAAATAAATTACATTTACACCTGACACCCTAACATGTTCCCCGAGTCTAAACACCCCTAATTTGCCGCCCCTGACATCGCCTCCACCTACATAATGTTATTAACCCCTATCCCGCCGCTCCCGGACCCCACCGAAACGAAATAAATATATTAACCCCTATCCGCTGCTTCCCGACACCGCCGCAATTAAATAAATATATTAACCACTATTCCACCGCTCCCCGACACCGCCGCAACTAAATACATGTATTAACCCCTATCCCGCCACTCCCGGAGCCCACCGCAACTCTAATAAAGTTATTAACCCCTATCCCTCCGCTCCCGTACCCCTCTGCAACTAAATAAATGTATTAACCCATAAATCCATGGCCTCCCACATCACTACCACTTACTAAACCTATTAACCCCTAAACCGCCAGCCCCCCATATCGCCATAAACTAAATTAAGCTATTAACCCGTTAACTTTACATTAAATATTAACTCATCCCTATCTTATAATAAATTTAAACTTACCTTTAGAATTAAAATAAACTATATTAAACTATTAATTAAGCTGCACTAACTATTATCCTACAATTACATTAAACTATATTAAACTATTAATTAACCTACCCTAACTATTATACTAAAATTACATTAAACTAACAATTAAATTAACTATATTGCATATTTAAAAACCTAACCCTACTCAAGTTATCTTAATCTACTATAAAGAATTACTAAGTTACAAAAAATAACAACTAAGTTACACAAAATAAAAAACACTAAGTTACAAAAAAATTAAAAACACTAAGTTACACAAAATAAAAAATAAATGATCAAATATTTAAACTAATTACACCTAATCTAATAGCCCTATGAAAATAAAAAAGCCCCCCAAAATAAAAAAAACCCTAGCCTACAATAAACTACCAATGGCCCTTAAAAGGAATTAAAGGGGAAAAAATCCTATTGACTGTTGCAATCAGCCAATAGGATTGAGTTTGAATTCTATTGGCTGATTGGAATAGCCAATAGAATGCAAGCTCAATCCTATTGGCTGATTGAAACAGCCAATAGGATTTTTTCCCCTTTAATTCCGATTGGCTGATAGAATTCTATCAGCCAATCGGAATGTAAGAGACGTCATCTTGGATGAAGTCATTTAAAGAGACGTCGGAAGAAGAGGATGCTCCGCGCCGGATGTCTTGAAGATGGAGCCACTCCGTGCCGGATGGATGAAGATAGAAGATGCCGTCTGGATGAAGACCTCTGCCCGCCTGGATGAAGACTTCTGCCGGCTTCGCTGAGGACTTCTACCGCTTAGATGAGGATGGATGTCGGGTCTTCGAAAACTGTAAGTGGATCTTCAGGGGTTAGTGTTAGGTTTTTTTAAGGGTTTATTGGGTGGATTTTAATTTTAGGTTAGGGACGTTGGGCTGTTTTAAGGGCAATGCCCATCCAAATGCCCTTTTCAGGGCAATGGGGAGCTTAGTTTTTTTAGATAGGTTTTTATTTGGGGGTTTGGTTGTGTGGGTGGTGGGTTTTACTGTTGAGAGGGGTGTTTGTATTTTATTTTACAGGCAAAAGAGCTGATTTCTTTGGGGCAATGCCCCTCAAAAGGCCCTTTTAAGGGCCATTGGTAGTTTATTGTAGGCTAGGGTTTTTTGTATTTTTGGGGGGCTTTTTTATTTTGATAGGGCTATTAGATTAGGTGTAATTAGTTTAAATATTTGATAATTTATTTTTATTTTGTGTAATTTCGTGTTTTTTATTTTGTGTAACTTAGTTGTTATTTTTTTGTAACTTAGTTAATTTTTAAATATGTGATATATTTAATTTAATTGTTAGTTTAATGTAATTGTAGTATAATAGTTAGGGTAGGCTAATTAATAATTTAATATAGTTTATTTTAATTCTAAAGGTAAGTTTAAATTTATTATAAGATAGGGATGAGTTAATATTTAATGTAAAGTTAGCGGGTGTTAGGTTTAGGGGTTAATAGCTTAATTTAGTTTATGGTGATGTGGGGGGCTGGCGGTTTAGGGGTTAATAGGTTTAGTAAGAGGTAGTGATGTGGGAGGCCAGGGGTTTAGGGGTTAATACATTTATTTAATTGAAGAGGGGTCAGGGAGTGGGGGGATAGGGGTTAATAACTTTATTAGAGTTGCGGTGGGCTCCGGGAACGGAGGTATAGGGGTTAATAACTTTATTTACTTGCAGCAGTGTCCGGGAGCGGTGGGATAGGGGTTAAACACTTTAGTATAGTAGCGGTGTTTAGTAACAGGGTGTAAATAAAGTTGGTAAAAAGCCGAATAGCAGCAAGATCGAGGACTGTTAGTTAACAACAGCCCGCTGCTCATCGCCCCGTACTTGGTGCGCGGCTCTGTGACAGCTTTTTTTATAAATAAGGAGAGTGTATTCAGGTCCCCGGCCCCAATGTTAGGCAAGCGCATTGATGCTGTCAAATGCAGCAAGGTTGACGGCTTGATAATTCGGCCTCTATGAGTATATAGGAAGGAAAAATATACTATGATCAGTTTAGGATCTTCTCATAAACAACCCCAATCAGTATGACACCCTCGGCAGAGACCTGTGACACTTCAAGGCACCCATGGTCTTGTAATTTAAAGGGACATAAAATTACCTTTAAAAATCAACAGCCTTCAATGCTTTTAACTGCTTTACAATGTCTACTTCTTGGAATTTCACCCTTATTGGCTCAATATTGTCTATAAAATAGTATTTTTTTATCTGGGATGTAACACAAAACCTGAAAAGCAAATATATGTTGCAAGAGTAATCTTTATCTATACAAGTAATAAAAACAAAAGTTTCAGTTAATATTAATGCCACATGTTTTGTCAAAACATCTCTAAGGAGATTACACTACAGCTTCTGTACTGTAATGTGAGTAACCTCTACCCTTTAACCCTTTTTACTACATGACATAATTGTTCTGGTATTACATACATTACACAAGTAAGTGTAGGTCTCACTAATAGAGAAACATGCAGTGATTGAAGTATATGCAGTGAATTCTACTAATGGAGCAGCTGTGCATTTAAACACAAATGGGTAGATTACGAGTTATGCTCGCTATAGGTAAATTAACAAACGCAACAAAAGTGGCGTTATTAAACCCCCTATAGCGCAGCCATTACAAGTTTTAAAAAACCCGGCTTGTGCAGGCGATATGGTGCTTTTAAGCTCCATACTGCACCAAAAACAAGCGCTGTTTTGACGTGCTCGTGCACGCTTTCTCCATAGACATTAATGTGGAGAGCGGGTCAGAAAAAAGTCTAATACCTGCGATTGCGGAAAGAAAAGCTCCGTAACGCAGCCCCATTGATGTCTATGGGGAAAAAAAAACACCCTGACATAAACCCCATGTCTAAACACCCCTAATCTGCCCCCCACTGACATTGCCGACACCTACATAATGTTATTAACCCCTAATCTGCCACCTGTGATATCGCCGCCACCTAAATAAAATTATTAACCCCTAATCTGCCGCTCCTGATATCGCTGCTATACTAAAGTTTTTAACCCCTATTCCCCTGCACCCCAACATCGCCCACACTATAATAAATCTATTAACCCCTATTCTGCCGTTCCCTGACATTGCTGCAGCTAAATAAAGCTATTAACCCCTTAATGACCGCAGCACTTTTCCATTTTCTGTCCGTTTGGGACCAAGGCTATTTTTACATTTTTGAGGTGTTTGTGTTTAGCTGTAATTTTCCTCTTACTCATTTACTGTACCCACACATATTATATACCGTTTTTATCGCCATTAAATG
The DNA here is from genome assembly GCF_027579735.1 of Bombina bombina. Lineage (NCBI taxonomy): Eukaryota > Metazoa > Chordata > Amphibia > Anura > Bombinatoridae > Bombina > Bombina bombina. The sequence goes on along the minus strand of NC_069502.1, from coordinate 171,603,129 downwards.
GACTTTCTAAAGATACCATTATTTTCATCATATCTTATAATTTACTATAAAAAAAATTATAAAATATGAGGAAAAAATGGAAAAAAACACACTTTTTCTAACTTTGACCCCCAAAATCTGTTACACATCTACAACCACCAAAAAACACCCATGCTAAATAGTTTCTAAATTTTGTCCTGAGTTTAGAAATACCCAATGTTTACATGTTCTTTGCTTTTTTTGCAAGTTATAGGGCCATAAATACAAGTAGCACTTTGCTATTTCAAAACCACTTTTTTTCAAAATTAGCGCTAGTTACATTGGAACACTAATATCTTTCAGGAATCCCTGAATATCCATTGACATGTATATATTTTTTTTTAGAAGACATCCCAAAGTATTGATCTAGGCCCATTTTGGTATATTTCATGCCACCATTTCACCGCCAAATGCGATCAAATAAAGAAAATTGTTCACTTTTTCACAATTTTTTTCACAAACTTTAGGTTTCTCACTGAAATTATTTACAAACAACTTATGTAATTATAGCATAAATGGTTGTAAATGCTTCTCTGGGATACCCTTTGTTCAGAAATAGCAGACATATATGGCTTTGGCTTTGCTTTTTGGTAATTAGAAGGCTGCTAAATGCCACTGCGCACAATACGTGTATTATGCCCAGCAGTGAAGGGGTTAATTAGGGAGCATGTAGGGAGCTTCTAGGGTTAATTTTAGCTTTAGTGTAGTGTAGTAGACAACCCCAAGTATTGATCTAGGCCCATTTTGGTATATTTCATGCCACCATTTCACCGCCAAATGCGATCAAATAAAAAAAAACGTTAATTTTTTCACAATTTTAGGTTTCTCACTGAAATTATTTACAAACAGCTTGTGCAATTATGGCACAAATGGTTGTAAATGCTTCTCTGGGATGTCCTTTGTTCAGAAATAGCAGACATATATGACTTTGGCGTTGCTTTTTGGTAATTAGAAAGTCGCTAAATGCTGCTGCGCATCACACGTGTATTATGGCTAGCAGTGAAGGGGTTAATTAGGTAGTTTGTAGGGAGCTTGCAGGGTTAATTTTAGCTTTAGTGTAGATATCAGCCTCCCACCTGACACATCCCACCCCCTGATCCCTCCCAAACAGCTCCCTTCCCTCCCCCACCCCACAATTGTCCCCGCCATCTTAAGTACTGGCAGAAAGTCTGCCAGTACTAAAATAAAAGTTTTTTTTTGTTTTTTTCTAAAAGAAAAAAAAAAGCATATTTACATATGCTGTGTTTAGGATCCCCCCTTAGCCCCCAACCTCCCTGATCCCCCCAAAACAGCTCTCTAAGCCTCCCCCTCTGCCTTATTGGGGGCCATCTTGGGTACTGGCAGCTGTCTGCCAGTACCCAGTTTGCACACAAACAAATGTTTATTTTTTTATTTTTTTTTATTTTTTTTGCAGGGCACCCCACGGTCCCCCACGGACCAACCCCCACCACCTAAATGACTCCTAAGGTTTTTTTTTACATTCTAAGTCCCACTTTTATTTTGTTTTGGGACACATTTTTCTGTAGTGTAGCGGTTCCCACCCGCTCCCTCCCAGTGCACGCGCCCGCCCCCGCCCCCTCGTGCACGTGCGCGCGCCCGCGCGCGCCCCCGGACTCCCCCGCCCAGGATCCCGCCCCCCTCCACATGACCAGGGCCATCGATGGCCGCCACCCACCTCCCACACCGGCTCCCACCCACCAACGATACCGGCCATCGATGTCCGGTGCAGAGAGGGCCACAGAGTGGCTCTCTCTGCATCGGATGGCCGTAGAAGGTTATTGCAGGATGCCTCCATATCGAGGCATCACTGCAATAACCGGAAAGCAGCTGGAAGCGAGCAGGATCGCTTCCAGCTGCTTTCCACACCGAGGACGTGCAGGGTACGTCCTCAGGCGTTAACTGCCTTTTTTCTGAGGACGTACCCTGCACGTCCTCAGTCATTAAGGGGTTAACCTCTAAACCTCTGGCCTCCCACATCACTACCACTATGTAAACCTATTAACCCCTAAACCGCCAGCCCCTCACATCGCAACAACCTAAATTAAACTATATTAACCCCTAAACCTAACCCTAACGTAACCCTAACCATAACCCTAACACTCCCTAACTTTAACATAATTAAAATAGAGCTAAATTAAACGTACAATTATTAACTAAATAATACCTATTTAAATCTAATTACTTACCTGTGAAATAAAACCTAAGCTAGCTACAATATAACTAATAAATATATTGTAGCTAGCTTAGGTTTTATTTTTATTTGACAGGTATTTATTTTAACTAGGTAGACTAGTTAGTAAATAGTTATTAACTATTTACTAACTACCTAGTTAAAATAAATACAAACTTACATGTCAAATAAATCCTAAGCTACTTTACACTAAAACCTAAAATTACAAAAAATAAAAAAACACTAAAATCACAAAAAATAAAAAACCTACCATTACAAAAAAACTAAATTATCCAAAAATAAAAATTATTCCTATTTTAATACCCTTTAAAAAAAAAAAACACCCCAAAATAAAAAAGCCTAATCTAGAATAAACTGCCAAGGGCCCTTAAAAGGGTATTTTGTAGGGCATTGCCCTAAAGTTAACAGCTCTTTTGCTACAAAAGAAAACAAACACCCCCTAACAGTATACAAACCCTACCCCCCAAACCCACAAAATAAAAAGAAAGTAAAACCTAATCTACGCATTGTCCTGAAAAGGGCAATTTTTCTGATTTTTTTTTTCATTACAAAACCCACCCCCCAAACCCACAAAATAAAAAAAAATATCTAAAAAACCTAAGCTACCCATTGCCCTAAAAAGGGCATTTGGATGGGTATTGCCCTTAAAAGGGCATTTAGTTCTTTTACAAGCCCAAACCCTAATCTAAAATAAAAACCCACCCCGACGATCCACTTACAGTTTTTGAAGTCCTGCTTGAAAGATCTTCATCCAGGCGGCGAGAAGTCTTCATCCGGGCAGCCTCTTCAATCTTCATCCAGGCGGCATCTTATATCTTGATCCTGGCGGCGTGGAGCGGGTCCACCCTGAAGACATCCAGCGTGGAGCATCCTCTTCATACAGTCGCCGACGTACACTGAATCTTCAATGCAAGGTACACGATTCAAGATGGCGTCCCTTGCATTCCTATTGGCTGAAAAATTTGAATCAACCAATAGGATTTAAGCAGCTCTCATTCTATTGGATTATTCATTCTTATATTAGTTTAATTGTTAGTTTAGTTTTGTTAGTTCTTTTAATTTGACAGGTAAGTTTTAATTTAATTTAAGACAGGGAAATTGTCATTTTAATCTAAAGTTAAGGGGCATTAGGTTTAGGGGTTACTAGTTTAATTTAGTTAATTGCGATATGGGGGGCTTTAGGTTTAGGGGTTAATAGTTTACCTTAGTATATTTCGTTGTGGGGGGCTTGCGGTTTAGGGGTTAATAGGTTTATTATAGTGGCGGCGGTGTAGGGCTTAATAGCTTTTAGTATAGTGGGGGCAATGTGGGTGGAACGGCAGATTAGGGGTTAATAATATTTAAATATTTAAGTGTTTGCGATGTGGGAGGGCGGCGGTTTAGGGGTTAATAAGTTTATTATAGTGGTGACAATGTTGGGGAGCAGCAGAATAGGGTTTCATACATTTTTTTAGTGGCGGCGATGTCGGGAGCGGCAGATTAGGGGTTAATAAATTTAATATAGTGTTTGTGATACAGGAGGGGCTCGGTTTAGGGGTAATAGGTAGTTTATGGATGTTTAGTGTACTTTGTAGCAGTTTAGTTATGAGTTTTATGTTACAGATTTGTAGCGTAAAACTCATAACTACTGCTTTTAGATGGATCTTGTCGTTTTAGGCTGTAACGCTGTTTTTTTAGTCAGAATGCAAAACTCGTAATACCAGCGCTAAGGGAATCCCATGAAGAAACGTAATTTTTAAGAGTGCGGTACTGATGTTGCGTTACAGGCTAAAAGGCTTGCGGTTCACCTATACCGACAAGACTTGTAATGGCTGCGTTGCTGTTTTTTTTTTTTTTTTTTTTTTTAATTTTATACTTTATTGAATAATTATGTAAAGGTACAGAGGTTAATGCATATTAAAACATAACATTATGTATAGTGCTGCTCAATGCTAGGCTTGCTTGCTCCTTTGAAATATCTATAGCAGTTTGTTAAATGTCCGGAGCAAATCATCCCAGTCCTTAGTTCTTGTCAGTCTATTGTATATTGTTATCAACTCTGGGGTGCTGCCAAGTCTTTGCACTGTGTCCGGAGAAGATAAGTGGCAAAGCGACCAACAGAGCAGCAAATTCAAATACATATACAAAACTATATGTTAGGATGTCCTTAAATGCAGGCTTATCTTACTTTGCTAGGTACGTGTTAACAATTAAACTTGTGTTCGTCCTCTCACCCTATTTAACGTTTCCTGTTTGTTACGGCCTGTTTGCGCCCCACCTTTCCATTATCAGCTCGTGTACTTCTACTGTTCCCTGCTGGACATGGTGATATCTTTCTAAGCTAAGAAGTGTATCTACTTGTCCTTTCCATTCCTCTACGGTAGGGACTGTTCTAGATTTCCAGTACTTTGGTATCAGCAGTTTTGCGCTATTAAGCATGAGTAACAGTAATGCTTTACCTGCTTTACATTCTATCTTGGGGAGTGTTAAGCACACTAGTGTGGTTATGCTGTGTTGTAGTGGTTTCCCTATGGTGCGCTCCATCTGACTAAGGATTCCCACCCAGTAGCTATCTAGTTTGTTACAATCCCACCATACATGCGTTGGTGAACCCTCACCACCGCAGTCTCTCCAACATTTGTAGCTCGATTCCTGTACCCTCAATGAAATTGAGGTTGTTTTGGTTATTTGGAAGGCTTGTTGCCGTTGCTGAAGGGTAAACTCTGTATTTAATTATTTTTCCCATTGTTTTGTATATGTAGTGAGTGTCTGGGGTTCCCCTTCAATTAGGAGTTTGTATATTAGGGAAATTGCATGTGCTATGGGTGAGTTTCATATGCACAACTTTTCGAATGTGGTTAACTGTCTCATCAAACTTACTTTATGTTTATGTGTGGTGAGATAGTGGTTTAGTTGAGTGTAAGAAAACCAGTTCATGTTTATGTCAGGTAGTTCTTCCGAGATGTCAGAATGTGTTTTGAGTTTGCCATCTCTGGTCAACGCCATTAAGGTACATTCTACAAAGGGTGTGTTGTAACCCGTCTCTCTATCCAAACGGTTCCATGGAACTGGGACGTTTTGGTATATTGGTGTCAGTGGGGAATGTCTCGAAGATATGTTCATGGTGGTGTTAATTAGTTTGTCCCATTGTGTGTAGAAGTCTATTAATAGGGGGTATGTTGTTGTTGCTGTTGATCTGTCTTTTTCCTGTGTCCAGGCTCCCAGGCCCGCATTTTTAGTATTCAGAATCATAATGTCACAGTCCAATTGCACCCATATTTTGTTAGGGTCCCTGTGGCACCAGTCGAGTAGTCTGTGCAATGTGATCGCTTGCTTGTAAGTTTGTATGGCTGCGTTGCTGTTTTAACAATGAAAATACAATTTTTTCAGCAGTAAAAGACGAACGCACAGACTTGTAATCTAGCTGATAGGTTGGTATCCCTGCTAGTTATTTACTAATTACATATACTGATATGTGAAAATATTAGACAGGGGTCACATCATGTATCTGTCTTTTAAAGTAATAGGTTAATCCTACACTTGTTTTGAATCTGAAAGACAAAAAAAACATAATTTATGTAAGTACTTACCTGATAAATTCATTTCTTTCATATTGGCAAGAGTCCATGAGCTAGTGACATATGGGATATACAATCCTACCAGGAGGGGCAAAGTTTCCCAAACCTCAAAATGCCTATAAATACACTCCTCACCACACCCACAATTCAGTTTAACGAATAGCCAAGCAGTGGGGTGATAAAGAAAGGAGTAGAAAGCATCAACAAAGGAAATTTGGAAATAATTGTGCTTTATACAAAAAATCATAACCACCATAAAAAGGGTGGGCCTCATGGACTCTTGCCAATATGAAAGAAATGAATTTATCAGGTAAGTTCTTACATAAATTATGTTTTCTTTCATGTAATTGGCAAGAGTCCATGAGCTAGTAACATATTGGATATCAATATCACTAGTCACTAGAGAGGGAGGGAATAAAAATAAAAACAGCCATATTCTGCAGAAAAAATTAATCCACAACCCAAAACAAAAATAAGTTTATTTCATCTTTGAAAGAAAAAAACTTAAATCAAAAGCAGAAGAATCAAACTGAAACAGCTGCCTGAAGAACTTTTCTACCAAAAACGGATTCCGAAGAAGCAAATACATCAAAATCTGATCAACAGAAGCTACATTCTTAAAAGCCCACGAAGTGGAAACTGATCTAGTAGAATGAGCTGTAATTCTCAGAGGCGGGGCCTGACCCGACTCCAAATAAGCTTGATGAATCAAAAGATTCAACCAAAAAGCCAAGGAACTAGCAGAAGCCTTCTAACCTTTCCTAGGACCAGAAAATAAAACAAATAGGCTGGAAGTCTTCCTGAAATCTTTAGTAGCTTCCACATAATATTTCAAAGCTCTTACCACATCCAAAGAATGTAAGGATCTCTCCAAAGAATTCTTAGGATTAGGACATAAGGAAGGGACAACAATTTCTCTACTAATGTTGTTAGAATTCACAACCTTAGGTAAAAGTTGAAAAGAAGTCTGCAAAACTGCCTTATCCTGATGAAAAATCAGAAAAGGAGACTCACAAGAAAGAGCAGATAGCTCAGAAACTCTTCTAGCAGAAGAGATATCCAAAAGGAACAACACTTTCCAGGAAAGTAGTTTAATGTCCAAAGAATGCATAGGCTCAAATGGAGGAGCCTGTAATGCCTTCAGAACCAAATTAAGACTCCAAGGAGGAGAAATTGATTTAATAACAGGCTTAATATGAACTAAAGCCTGTACAAAACAGTGAATATCAGGAAATATAGCAATCTTTCTGTGAAATAAGACAGAAAGAGCGGAGATTTGTCCTTTCAAGGAACTTGCAGACAAACCCTTATCCAAACCATCCTGAAGGAACTGTAAAATTCTAGGAATTCTAAAAGAATGCCAGGACAATTTATGAGAAGAACACCATGAAATGTAAGTCTTCCAAACTCTATAATAAATATTTCTAGAGACAGATTTACGAGCTTGTAACTAAGCATTCAATTTCCACACCTTCAAATTTAATGATTTGAGATCCTGATGGAAAAACGGACCTTGAGATAGTAGGTCCGGCCGTAACGGAAGTGGCCAAGGTGGGCAACTGGACATTCGCACCAGATCCGCATACCAAAACCTGTGTGGCCTTGCTGGAGCCACCAGCAACACAAAAGACTGTTCCATGATGATTTTGGAGATCACTCTTGGAAGGAGAACTAGAGGCGGGAAGATGTAAGCAGGATGATAACACCAAGGAAGTGTCAGCACATCCACTGCTTCCGCCTGAACATCCCTGGACCTGGACAGGTATCTGGGAAGTTTCTTGTTTAGATGAGAGGCCATGAGATCTATCTCTGGAAGACCCCACATCTGAACAATCTGAAAAAACACATCTGGATGGAGAGACCACTCCCCTGGATGTAAAGTCTGGCGGCTGAGATAATCCACCTCCCAATTGTCTACACCTGGGATATGCACCGCAGAGATTAGACATGAGCTGGATTCCGCCCAAGCAAGTATCCGAGATTCTTCTTTCATAGCTTGGGGACTGTGAGTCCCACCCTGATGATTGACATAAGCCACAGTTGTGATATTGTCTGTCTGAAAACAAATGAACGGTTCTCTTTTTAGCAGAGGCCAAAACTGAAGAGCCTTGAGAATTGCACAGAGTTCTAAAATATTTATTGGTAATCTCGCCTCTTGAGATTTCCAAACCCCTTGTGCTGTCAGAGATCCCCAAACAGCTCCCCAACCTGAAAGACTCGCATCTGCTGAGATCACAGTCCAGGTTGGCCGAACAAAAGAGGCCCCTTGAACCAAACAATGGTGATCTATCCACCATGTCAGAGAGTGTCGTACATTAGGATTCAAGGATATTAATTGTGATATCTTTGTATAATCCCTGTACCATTGATTCAGCCTGCAAAGCTGTAGAGGTCTCATGTGAAAATGAGCAAAGGGGATTGCGTCCGATGCTGCAGTCATGAGACCTAAAACTTCCATGCACATAGCCACTGAAGGGAATGACTGAGACTGAAGGTGCCGGCATGCTGCAACCAATTTTAAACATCTCTTGTCTGTTAGAGACAGAGTCATGGACACTGAATCTATCTGGAAACCTAAAAAGGTGACCCTTGTCTGAGGAATCAAGAAACTTTTTTGTATATTGATCCTCCAACCATGTTTACGAAGAAACAACACTAGTTGATTCATGTGAGATTCTGCAGTATGTAAAGACTGAGCTAGTACCATGATATCGTCCAAATAAGGAAACACTGCAATACCCTGTTCTCTGATTACAGATAGTAGGGCACCCAGAACCTTTGAAAAGATTCTTGGAGCTGTTGCTAGGCCAAATGGAAGAGCAACAAATTGGTAATGCTTGTCTAGAAAAGAGAATCTCAGAAACTGATAGTGTTCTGGAGGAATCGGAATATGAAGGTATGCACCCTGCAAGTCTATTGTGGACATATAATGTCCTTGCTGAACAAAAGGCAGAATAGTCCTTATAGTCACCATCTTGAAAGTTGGTACTCTTACATAACGATTCAAAATTTTCAGATCCAGAACTGGTCTGAACAAATTTTCTATCTTTGGTACAATGAATAGGTTTGAATTAAACCCCAAACCTTGTTCCTGAGGAGGAACTGGCATGATTACCCCTGAAGACTCCAGGTCTGAAACATACTTCAGAAAAGCCTGAGCTTTTACTGGATTTACAGGGATGTGTGAGAGAAAAAATCTTCTCACAGGATGTCTTACTTTGAATCCTATTCGATACCCTTGAGAGACAATGCTCTGAATCCAATGATTTTGGACAGATTTTATCCAAAAATCCTTCAAAAACCTTAATCTGCCCCCTACTAGCTGAGCTGGAATGAGGGCTGCACCTTTATGTGGAATTAGGGGCAGACTTTGGTTTCCTAAATGGCTTGGATTTATTCCAATTTGAGGAAGGCTTCCAACTGGAAGCAGATTCCTTGGGAGGATTGAGTTTTTGTTCCTTATTCTGACGAAAGAAATGAAAACGGTTAGAAGCCTTAGATTTACCCCTAAGGTTTTTTATCCTGAGGCAAAAAAAATCCTTTTCCTCCAGTGATAGTTGAAATAATAGAATCCAACTGAGAACCAAATAAATTACTACCTTGGAAAGAAAGAGATAGTAATCTAGATTTAGATGTCATATCAGCATTCCAAGATTTAAGCCACAAAGCTCTTCTAGCTAATACAGCTAAAGACATGGATCTAACATCAATTTTGATAATATCAAAAATGGCATCACAAATAAAATTATTAGCATGTTGCAGTAAGCGAGTAATGCTAGATATGTCAGGATCCAATTCTCGTTGCGCTAAATTCTCCAACCAAAAAGTTGAGGCAGCCGCAACATCATCCAAAGAAATAGCAGGTCTGAGAAGATGACCTGAATATAAATAGGCCTTCCTTAGATAGGATTCAAGCTTCTTATTTAAAGGATCCTGAAAGGAAGTACTATCTTCCATAGGAATAGTGGTACGTTTAGCAAGAGTAGAAATAGCCCCATCAACTTTGGGGATTTTTTCCCAAAACTCTATAGATTTTGCTGGTAAAGGATATAATTTTTTAAACCTTGAAGAAGGAATAAAAGAAGTACCTGGCTTTTTCCATTCCCTAGAAATCATATCAGAAATAGCCTCAGGAATAGGAAAAACCCCTGTGGAAACCACAGGAGGTTTAAAAACAGCATTTAAATGTTTATTAGACTGAACGTCAATAGGACTGGTTACCTCAATATCCAAAGTAATTAACACTTCTTTTAATAAAGAACGCATATACTCTATTTTAAATAAATAAGTAGATTTGTCAGTGTCAATGTCTCAGGAAGGATCTTCTGAATCAGATAGATTCTCATCAGAAGAGGATAAATTATTATGTTGCTGGTCATTTGAAATTTCATCAGCTAAATGAGAAGTTTTAAAAGACCTTTTATGTTTATTAGAAGGAGGAAATGCAGACAAAGCTTTCAGAATAGAATCAGAAACAAATTCTTTAAAATTTACAGGTATATTATGCACATTAGAAGTTGAAGGAACTGTAACTGGCAATGTACTATTACTGATAGATACACTATCTGCATGTAAAAGTTTATCATGACAACTATTACAAATGACATTTGTTCCCCTTATCTAAAATCTTCCTTAGATCTTCATGCCATTTAGCTGTGTAAGTAGGGAGGTTTGTTTCCTGTGGTGTTTGTATAAGTTCCCTAACTAACGATAAGGAGTGCGATATTGTGTTATTTGTAGAACATAAGTTTTCAAATGGGGTCAGTGTCCGCAAGAAGTCTGTTTTAAATGGGGAAGTATGTATAAAGTGTTAAAGTTGTGCACTCTTAAGCCAGCTGGCGTAATTGCCTCCCGCTACCTCTTTTATACTGTTTCTGTCGAAGAGTTTACCTTCGGACACAAAGTACGCTATCGGAGTGGGATATCCCCATTCCGACTGCCTTTGATATCCCTTATCTAGGCCTCCGATCAACTCAGCATTAATGGGTATGGGAAAGAGAGGGGATCTAGTGCCCGATATATGTTTATTCTGTGCTACGATTGTGTTTCAAGTGTCAAATATATGTCTATGAACATCTAATCCCAAACATTGGGGGGATGGGGGTCTTAAATTCTTTGGGACCTAACATAGTGCTCCCATAGAGGATACTTTTAAGATGTGAGAATCCAGTGCCACCCATGCTTTGGTGTGTTTTTCTTCTCTCCAGTCTATAACCCTTTGTAAAGTGATAGCGTCTATATAATTGGTTATGCAAGGGAGTCCCAGTCTTCTGTTTGTAGTGGATCTATTCATAGTATAACTGCTAATTCTGGGTTTACTCTGTCCCCAAATAAATGAACTAATGTGTTTCTGTAATTGGATGGAGTACCATTTCGGTATAGGGATCGGGAGGGCCTGGAGTATATAAAGTATTCTGGGTAGAGTGGTCATTTTTATACATTGAATGAGTCCCCACCAGGATATTGCCTTGCTTGTTTATAGGTCTCATTGTATCATATGTAGAAGAGTGAGGAAATTGCTATTAAATAAAGTTGTTGGTATCGGAGACAGATGGATCCCTAAATATTTATGTTGAAATTGTTTGTATTGTATTTTTACTAAGTTAATAAACAAAACTCAATAATACATCATAATACAAATAATACATTGTCTATACATGTTTTGTAATTTGTTACATATACTGTAATTGAATCTGTCAAATAAGAGTTTTTAAGAAAAGTCTGTATTGTCGTCCAATCTTTTCTTGGGGTAGTCCATATGTTATAGCTTGCTACATAATAAGGAATTTCCAACTCAGGACAGAAAATTACATACTTTGCCATTTACAAAATCCTTCATCAATCTGTGGTAACCGGGTCCTGGCTCTCCACTTCCTAACGTCTATAGCAGTACCCAACAATAAGAGTAATTTATATCCCACCTCTGTCTCTGGATTCATGGAACATTATAAATGGTTCCCATTGTTTAAGAATTTTTTTTGTGTTTAGAGTTTTGGCAGCCATGCTAGCCATGTTTTAGTGATATACTATTTTATTATTTATAAGTGAAAAGCTATGTCGCATAGTTTTCCAGAATTGCGCTAAGCTTATTCTAACAATCGTGCAGATGGGCATAGCTAGTCTCTCATATCTTTTTGAGATCTGTGGGATCTGGATATGCAATAAGGCTTGTTCAGGTGTTAGATCTATCTGTGTTTGAAATATGGAGCTCAAAAGAGGGTATGCCTGGTCCCAGACTTCCCTATTTTTATTACAGTGCCACCACATGTGTATGTATGAGCCTCTTTTACCACAATCTCTATAGCATAATTGTGGGGACTGGTTCTCCAGTCTTCCAAATCTAGTTTGATGGAGATACCACTTAAATGCCACCTTTATGTAGTTTTCTTTGAGATTGGCATTATGTGAGAACGAAAGACTGTATGTTAAAGGGACACTGAACCCAAACTTTTTTCTTTTGTGATTCAGATAGAGCGTGCAATTTTAAGCAACTTTCTAATTTACTCCTATTATCAATTTTTCTTTGTTTTCTTTTGCTATCTTTATTTGAAAAAGAAAGCATCTAAGCTTTTTTCTTGGACAGCACTTTTTTATTGGTGGATGAATTTATCCACCAATCAGCAAGGACAACCCAGGTTGTTCACCAAAAATGGGCCGGCATCTAAACTTACATTCTTGCATTTCAAATAAAGATACCAAGCGAATAAAGAAAATTTGATAATACGAGTAAATTAGAAAGTTGCTTAAAATTTCATGCTTTATCTGAATCACGAAAGAAAAAATTTGGGTTCAGTGTCCCTTTAAGTTAGTGATCCATGTCTTAAGAGGCTAAGAGGCCTATTTATCATATGTCTGTCGGACCTGATCCAACAGTGCGGATCAGGTCCGACAGACATCGCTGAATGCGGAGAGCAATACGCTCTCCGTATTCAGCATTGCACCAGCAGCTCTTGTGAGCTGCTGGTGCAACGCCGCACCCTGAAGACTCGCGGCCAATCGGCCACCAGCAGGGGGGTGACAATCAACCCGATCGTACTTGATCGGGTTGAATTCCGGCGATTCCTGTCCGCCTCATCAGAGCAGGCAGACAGGGTTATGGAGCAGCGGTCTTTAGACCGCTGTTTTATAACTGGTGTTTCTGGCGAGCCTGCCGGCTCACCAGAAACAAGGGCCCTCAAGCTCCGTATGGAGCTTAATAGATAGACCCCCAAGTGTTACCTAAATCCTGTTCCCATTTTAGCATAATTTAAGACTTACTCATGTTGGAATTACTGTTAAGTATTGGATATAAAATTGATATCACACTTCTAGTATATTCCTTGGAGAGGCAAAGAGCTTCAAATGTGTTATTTATAGGAATCTTGGAATTGCCTATTATTTCCTGTATCATAGATTTCAATTGCAGGTAGTGGAACCATATATTTCTATCGTTGGGGTTGAGGTAATTATATTGCTCATATGAGATCAATTTATCCTCTATTATTACATCAGCTATTCTGTAGAGACCCTTATTAGCACATTTCTGTTGTACTATCGGGTTGATTGTAAAATGTGGTATCACCAGTGGTGTCACACTGGATCTAGCCTGAATTAAAGCATACTTTGCGTTTAGTTTATTCCAAAGGAACAAAGTGTAGGAAATTGCTATGTGTTTGTTTTGTAAGGGATATCTAAGGTTCTTAGGTGCCCATAGTAATTTTGATATGCGATCTATTTCTAGGGCCAAATACGCATGCGCACAAAACGCATCTGCGTAGACACTAGACTACACTTACCTGTGTAAGCTTTTTTATTACACCTCTGATGTTTTTAATTTTAGATTAAAGGGACAGTCTACTCAAAACTAAACTTTCATGATTCAGATAGGGCATGCAATTTTAAACAACTTTCCAATTTACTTTTATCATCAAATTTGCTTTGTTCCCTTGGTGGTATTTTTGAAAAGCTAAACCTAGCTAGGCTCAAACTGATTTCTCAACAGTTTAAACCCGCCTCCTAGCTCAGAGCATTTTAAAAGTTTTTCACAGTTAGACTGTGCTGGTTCACATGTGTCATATAGATAACATTGTGCTCACTCCCGTGAAGTTATTTAGGAGTCTTCACTGATTGACTACACTGCATGTCTGTCAAAGGCACTTAGATAAGGAGGCTGTCTGCAAAGGCTTAGATACAAGGTAATCACAGAAGTAAAAAGTATATTAATATAACTGTGTTGGTTATGCAAAAACGGGGAATGGGTAATAGAGGGATGATCTATCTTTTTAAATAAGAAAAAATTTGGTGTAGACTGTCCCTTTAATAAAATTTGATGAATTTCTTTAATGCGGATGTGGATTGTCCTTTGTTGGGAGTCGGAGCGCACTACTTCTGGATACCTGTTGCATTTTTTGTGTGTAGAGTAGACACACTGGTTGCAGCACTCATTGCCCAGCATCAGTGGGATATTAACACCCATTCTCCATTGTGCCGTCTTCTTCTGACTGAAAATGGGGCGGCTTTTTACCTACAGACTTTGTTAGTGGCATTGTAATTGTGTCAGTTTGGCTTTGTTTTGTTTATTTCTTTTACCCGATTCTACAATTAAGAAACGCCTTTCAAAGGCCTTTAAAGCTCTCCAAACATGTAGTGGGTTAGAAGTGCTACAGCATTGATTGAAATGAATTCAGAAACATGTTGATGCAGCTTTTGTAATATGATTTTATCCTGTAATAAACTGGTGTTTAGTGTCCATGATTTAGTTCTATTTTGGTTTAACACCCCAGAGAGAGTGACTTCTACCTTGGAGTGGTCTGACCATGGGCAGTTTATTATAGTAGCTTTTGTTAGTAGTGAGACCATTATTTGGCTTGTGAAGATATAGGAAAAACAGACTTGAATGCAGGGCACCGGATCTTTTTGCAAAACAAACTTACATCTTTATTGTTTTAAAACATGGAAAACAGGTTATCCAACAGAAAATAACCTAGTGGAGCTGGTATAGATGTGGATATCCACGAACCCGTTGCTGACGCGTTTTGACTTTTGGCCGTATTCGTAGATGGGGGGTTACCTGGATTACATCCTATATATTGTAAAACATACCATTTCATTGGTTAAAAACAAACCCGTGCTTGTACTGACACACATACAGCTGAAAAGTAAAAACACGCCCCAATTGGACATTCAAACCCTATTAGACTCAAATTACACAGAACGCCTTAATATATATCGCATAGCCTGGTTTCAACCATTACAATAAAAACTTGATGGCCCAAAGTAGATCACAATAAAGAGCCATAGTGTTTAGGCTGGAAGCGACACAGTGTACAGCGAGAGTGATCATAGTTTGCATTTAGGGCTGATATGTACAGACTAAGGTTTTGTCCCCAACTATTCTCTGTTAGAACACAAAGTTTATCAGGTGTCAGACAAGAACCTGAGCATAAACTTTCATGTCCTAAATTGTTTTAAGGTTATACTGACAGCTTCTAGAGGATAACGAGAGTTACATTAGCTTACCCCCTGAGAATCTACAAATTTAGGTTGGTGATGCCTAAGCCTTAAAAGAAACATGTAATAAGCCTAGCTTAAGGCGCTATTGGGACTAAGGGTTCTGAACTCTACTAATTGTAAGGAACCTTGTCCTCAATGGAAGATGCTAGTGCACTTCTGTATTGCAGAGATTAGCAAGAACCCTGCTTTTGTCTGAGCTAACTGATTAATGTCTTTATGTGATTCAACAAAATAGTCGCCTAGATTATGAGTTTTGTCGGTAAGGCTGTGCGGTGCTAATGAGCAGTTTATGCTCACCGCTCAAATACAGATAGTGCTGGTATTACGGGTTTTTAGAAACCCGGCGATAGCCGCAAAAAAGTGAGCATAGAGCAAAATTTAGCTCCATATCTCACCTCAATACCAGCGCTGCTTACGTTAGTGGTAAGCAGGTAAAATGTGCTTATGCACAATTTCCCCATAGGAATCAATGGGGGAGAGCTGGCTGAAAAAAAAACTAACACCTGCAAAAAAGCAGCATAAAGCTCCTAACACAGCCCCATTGATTCCTATTGGGAAATAAAACATGTCTACACCTAACACCCTAACATGAACCCCGAGTCTAAACACCCCTAATCTGCCATCCCTGACATCGCCGACACCTGCATAACATTATTAACCCCTAATCTGCCGCTCCGGACACCGCCGCCACCTACATTATACTTATTAACCCCTAATCTGCTGCCCCCAACATCGCTGACACCTACATTTTATTTATTAACCCCTAATCTGCCACCCCCAATGTTGCCGCAACCTACCTACAATTATTAACCCCTAATCTGCCGCCCCCAACTATATTAAATGTATTAACCCCTAAACCTAGCTATCTTAGGGTTTATTTTTATTTTTATTTTACAGGCAACTTTGTATTTATTTTAACTAGGTAGAATAGTTATTAAATAGTTATTAACTATTTAATAGGTACCTAGTTATAATAAAGATACATTTACCTGTAAAATAAAACCTAACCTAAGTTACAATTACACCTAACACTACACTATCATTAAATTAATTACCTAAACTAAATACAATTAAATACAATTTAAAAAAGTATCTAAAGTACGAAAAAAACAACCACTAAATTACATAAAATAATAAAATAATTACAAGTTTTTTAAACTAATTACACCTACTCGAATCCCCCTAATAAAATAAAAAAGCCCCCAAAATAATAAAAAGCCCTATCCTATACTAAATTACAAATAGCCCTTAAAAGAGCCTTTTTTAGGGGCATTGCCCCAAAGTAATCAGCTCTATTACCTGTAAAAAAAGTACAATACCCCCCCATCATTAAAACCCACCACCTACACACCCAACCCTACTCTAAAACCCACCCAATACCCCCTTAATAAAACCTAACACTAACCCCTTGAAGATCACCCTACCTTGAGAAGTCTTCACCCAGACAGGCCGAAGTCCTCAACGAAGCCAGGCGAAGTGGTCCTCCAGATGGGCAGAAGTCTTCATCGAAGCCGGCCAGAAGAGGTCCTCCAGACGGGCAGAAGTCTTCATCCAGATGGCATCTTCTATCTTCATCCATCCGGCACGGAGCGGCTCTATCTTCAAGACATCCGACGCGGAGCATCCTCTTCCGACGAAGTCCAACTGAAGATTGAAGGTTCCTTTAAATTACGTCATCCAAGATGGCGTCCCTTCAATTTTAATTGGCTGATAGAATTAAGGTAGAATTAAGGTAGAAAAAATCCTATTGGCTGTTCCAATTAGCCAATAGAATGCCAGCTCAATCCTATTGGTTGATTGGATCAGCCAGTAGGATTGAACTTCAATCCTATTGGCTGATTGCATCAGCCAATAGGATTTTTTCTACCTTAATTCCGATTGGCTGATAGAATTCTATCAGCCAATCGGAATTGAAGGGACGCCATCTTGGATTACATCATTTAAAGGAACCTTCATTCTTCAGTTGGACTTTGTTGGAAGAGAATGCTCCGCGTCGGATGTCTTGAAGATGAAGACTTCGCCCGGCTTCGTTGAGGACTTCGGCCCGGCTGGGTGAAGACTTCTCAAGGTAGGGTGATCTTCAAGGGGTTAGTGTTAGGTTTTATTAAGGGGGGGATTGGGTGGGTTTTAGAGTAGGGTTGGGTGTGTGGGTGGTGGGTTTTAATGTTGGGGGGGTATTGTACTTTTTTTTAAAAGGTAATAGAGCTGATTACTTTGGGGCAATGCCCCGCAAAAGGCCCTTTTAAGGGCTATTTGTAATTTATTATAGGGTAGGGCTTTTTATTATTTTGGGGGGCTTTTTTATTTTATTAGGGGGATTAGAGTAGGTGTAATTAGTTTAAAAAATTTGTAATTATTTTATTATTTTATGTAATTTAGTGTTTGTTTTCATACTTTAGATAATTTTTTTAAATTATATTTAATTGTATTTAGTTTAGGTAATTAATTTAATTATAGTGTAGTGTTAGGTGTAATTGTAACTTAGGTTAGGATTTATTTTACAGGTAAATTTGTCTTTATTTTAGCTAGGTAGCTATTAAATAGTTAATAACTATTTAATAACTATTCTGCCTAGTTAAAATAAATACAAAGTTACCTGTAAAATAAAAATAAATCCTAAGCTAGCTACAATGTAACATTAGTTATATTGTAGCTATCTTAGGGTTTATTTTATACTGTAGGTAAGTATTTAGTTTTAAATAAGAATAATTTAATTAATGTTAGTTATTTTATTTAGTTTTAAATAGGAATAATTTAATTAATGTTAGTTATTTTATTTAGATTTATTTAAATTATATTTAAGTTAGGGGGTGTTAGGGTTAGGGTTAGACTTAGGTTTAGGGGTTAATACATTTAATATAGTTGAGACGTTGGGGGCGGCAGATTAGGGGTTAATAAATGTAGGTAGGTGTCGGCGATGTTAGGGATGGCAGATTAGGGGTTAATAAAATTTAAGTAGTGTTTGCGATGCAGGAGAGCGGCGGTTTAGGGGTTAATATATTTTTTATTGTGGGGGGAGGACCGGTTCGGCAGATAAGGGGTTATTTTTTTTATTGTTTGTGATGTGGGGGGGCCTCGGTTTAGGGGTTAATAGGTAGTTATTTAAATGCGGTACAAGTCTTGACAGGAGAGGCTGTACCGCTCACTTTTTGGAAGACTCGTAATACCGGCGCTATGCAAGTCCCATTGAAAATATAGGATACGCAATTGACGTAAGTGGATTTGCGGTATTACCGAGTCTGGCCAAAAAAGTGAGCAGTACACCTGTCATTTCAAGACTCGTAATACCAGCGTTAGTAAAAAAAGCAGCGTTGGGACCTCTCAATGCTACTTTTTAAGGCTAACGCAAGACTCATAATCTAGCCAAGTGTTTGTGGTCCCTGAAATACCCTGTACAAGATGACCATACAAACTGATCCAGTTTAATTCCAGAAATTGATGAGATCAAATTCCAAATTTAACCCATTTGGAACCCTGGTATTCAATCTGTGTATCCAGGAAACTTCTCTTTTGGAAAGGAGAACTTCTCTGTCTCCTCCTCTGGCATCAGTTTTGACGACTTCAATAACTGACCAAGTGAGGGATCTGGGATTTTTGCTATGTTTGGTCTTAAAATGCGGTATCAGGGGTGTAGTCAAATCACCTTGTTTTATATTGCAAACGTGCTTTCATATCCTGGATCTCACTTCACGAGTAGTTAAACCTGCATATTGGGGGATATTTATCAAAGCAGCAACTATGTTGCATTCGCAGGCGTCAATACGCTAGACTAACATCGTCAAACATCACGGCCACGGATCTGAATACCATCTCCATATTTATGAAAAAAGACGTTAAAACATCACACGCGTCAAGTACGGTGTGAAGAACATCGGACTGGTGTTAACTAGCAGTCATCGATCTCGCGTCTATTAGGGTTTTTCCAAACTTTATTTATACCATTTCATTACAAGCACATTTCTCTTTAGCACATTACTGTATATAATGGAAATGTATGCTTTTTCTGAGCATGAATAATTGCCAATCTAGCAAGTAGCAACATATTTGGTGCAAAGTGGACATTGAATTATTAGAATTCTTTTGAAGATTGGACATACATACTTTAGTATATAACACACAGAGAACACCCAGCACTCACTTACAATCTCTCAGCTAAGATTTAAAAGCAAAAATGGAAAGGTTAGTTACCGCATCTGGCCAAATGGGACAAGCCCAGGTACCTCGTCAAGGTCCTTTCCAATACCTGGGACCCTAAAACAGCCACACAATGCAAGCTTTCAAATCCAAACAAACTGGGAACAAGGGAAGGGTGCACAGGAATATATAATCACCCTAGACATATACAAAACACGGAAGGGAACTGCGCTCTCATACTGGACCGGGTACACATCCCATGACCCTGCAACATGCTCAGCCCTGGGTGCCACTGACACTCACAGGAAGCTGTGCTTTTCCCAGAGTCACAGGCAGTTAACCCCAGTCAGGTCTGGGTGCAAGAACCATAGGGAAAATTACAAAACAAATTAATACAACACACAGAGAAAACCCAGCACTCACATACAAGCTCTCAGCTAAGAATTAAAAGCAAAAATGGAAAGGTTAGTTACCGCATCTGGCCAAATGGGACAAGCTCAGGTACCTCGTCAAGGTCCTTTCCAATACCTGGGACCCTAAAACAGCCACACAATGCAAGCTTTCAAATCCAAACAAACTGGGAACAAGGAAAGGGTGCACAGGAATATATAATCACCCTAGACATATACAAAACACGGAAGGGAACTGCACTCTCATACTGGACCGGGTACACATCCCATGACCCTGCAACATGCTCAGCCCTGGGTGCCACTGGCACTCACAGGAAGCTGTGCTTTTCCCAGAGTCACAGGCAGTTAACCCCAGTGAGGTCTGGGTGCAAGAACTATAGGGAAAATTACAAAACAAATTAATACAACACACAGAGAAAACCCAGCACTCACATACAAGCTCTCGGCTAAGAATTAAAAGCAAAAATGGAAAGGTTAGTTACCACATCTGGCCAAATGGGACAAGCTCAGGTACCTCGTCAAGGTCCTTTCCAATACCTGGGACCCTAAAACAGACACACAATGCAAGCTTTCAAATCCAAACAAACTGGGAACAAGGGAAGGGTGCACAGGAATATGTAATCACCCTAGACATATACAAAACACAGAAGGGAACTGCACTCTCATACTGGACCGGGTACACATCCCATGACCCTGCAACATGCTCAGCCCTGGGTGCCACTGGCACTCACAGGAAGCTGTGCTTTTCCCAGAGTCACAGGCAGTTAACCCCAGTCAGGTCTGGGTGCAAGAACCATAGGGAAAATTACAAAACAAATTAATACAACACACAGAGAAAACCCAGCACTCACTTACAAGCTCTCAGCTAAGATTTAAAAGCAAAAATGGAAAGTTTAGTTACCACATCTAGCCAAATGGGACAAGCCCAGGTACCTCGTCAAGGTCCTTTCCAATACCTGGGACCCTAAAACAGCCACACAATGCAAGCTTTCAAATCCAAACAAACTGGGAACAAGGGAAGGGTGCACAGGAATATGTAATCACCCTAGACATATACAAAACACGGAAGGGAACTGCACTCTCATACTGGACCGGGTACACATCCCATGACCCTGCAACATGCTCAGCCCTGGGTGCCACTGGCACTCACAGGAAGCTGTGCTTTTCCCAGAGTCACAGGCAGTTAACCCCAGTCAGGTCTGGGTGCAAGAACCATAGGGAAAATTACAAAACAAATTAATGCAACACACAGAGAAAACCCAGCACTCACAGACTGAGACGAGAAGTTCAAAAATAATCACACCTTTATTAATAGCAAAAAATAATAACAAGTCCACAAGTCAAATAACAAGCCAGGAGTCAAAACCAGAGCTGGTAGTCAGACGAGCCGAGTCAGGAGCCAAAGCGAATAGTCAGATGAGCCGGAATCAGGAACAAGCCAGGGATCAGAAACCAGGAAGGACGTCAGGCAGCCAGGTAATACACAGGAACTCTCACAAACAGGCCCTTTACCCGGTCCAGTATGAGAGTGCAGTTCCCTTCCGTGTTTTGTATATGTCTAGGGTGATTACATATTCCTGTGCACCCTTCCCTTGTTCCTAGTTTGTTTGGATTTGAAAGCTCGCATTGTGTGGCTGTTTTAGTATATATATATATATATATATATATATATTCCTTTATATATTTATATGTATGTATGTATGTATGCCACTGGCACTCACAGGAAGCTGTGCTTTTCCCAGAGTCACAGGCAGTTAACCCCAGTCAGGTCTGGGTGCAAGAACTATAGGGAAAAATTACAAAACAAATTAATACAACACACAGAGAAAACCCAGCACTCACATACAAGCTCTCGGCTAAGAATTAAAAGCAAAAATGGAAAGGTTAGTTACCACATCTGGCCAAATGGGACAAGCTCAGGTACCTCGTCAAGGTCCTTTCCAATACCTGGGACCCTAAAACAGCCACACAATGCAAGCTTTCAAATCCAAACAAACTGGGAACAAGGGAAGGGTGCACAGGAATATGTAATCACCCTAGACATATACAAAACACAGAAGGGAACTGGACTCTCATACTGGACCGGGTACACATCCCATGACCCTGCAACATGCTCAGCCCTGGGTGCCACTGGCACTCACAGGAAGTTGTGCTTTTCCCAGAGTCACAGGCAGTTAACCCCAGTCAGGTCTGGGTGCAAGAACCATAGGGAAAATTACAAAACAAATTAATACAACACACAGAGAAAACCCAGCACTCACTTACAAGCTCTCAGCTAAGATTTAAAAGCAAAAATGGAAAGTTTAGCTACCGCATCTAGCCAAATGGGACAAGCCCAGGTACCTCGTCAAGGTCCTTTCCAATACCTGGGACCCTAAAACAGCCACACAATGCAAGCTTTCAAATCCAAACAAACTGGGAACAAGGGAAGGGTGCACAGGAATATGTAATCACCCTAGACATATACAAAACACGGAAGGGAACTGCACTCTCATACTGGACCGGGTACACATCCCATAACCCTGCAACATGCTCAGCCCTGGGTGCCACTGGCACTCACAGGAAGCTGTACTTTTCCCAGAGTCACAGGCAGTTAACCCCAGTCAGGACTGGGTGCAAGAACCATAGGGAAAATTACAAAACAAATTAATACAACACACAGAGAAAACCCAGCACTCACTTACAAGCTCTCAGCTAAGAATTAAAAGCAAAAATGGAAAGGTTAGTTACCGCATCTGGCCAAATGGGACAAGCCCAGGTACCTCGTCAAGGTCCTTTCCAATACCTGGGACCCTAAAACAGCCACACAATGCAAGCTTTCAAATCCAAACAAACTGGGAACAAGGGAAGGGTGCACAGGAATATGTAATCACCCTAGACATATACAAAACACGGAAGGGAACTGCACTCTCATACTGGACCGGGTACACATCCCATGACCCTGCAACATGCTCAGCCCTGGGTGCCACTGGCACTCACAGGAAGCTGTGCTTTTCCCAGAGTCACAGGCAGTTAACCCCAGTCAGGTCTGGGTGCAAGAACCATAGGGAAAATTACAAAACAAATTAATGCAACACACAGAGAAAACCCAGCACTCACAGACTGAGACGAGAAGTTCAAAAATAATCACACCTTTATTAATAGCAAAAAATAATAACAAGTCCACAAGTCAAATAACAAGCCAGGAGTCAAAACCAGAGCTGGTAGTCAGACGAGCCGAGTCAGGAGCCAAAGCGAATAGTCAGATGAGCCGGAATCAGGAACAAGCCAGGGATCAGAAACCAGGAAGGACGTCAGGCAGCCAGGTAATACACAGGAACTCTCACAAACAGGCCCTTTAAATAATAAGTGATGACATCACAACTCTGAGACTGCATCTTGTCTCACATGGATGATGCACACCAGTCAGGCCATAAAAGGAAGTGCAGGAAATGAGCAGCATCCCCCACAATGCACCATAGTCAGGAAGAGAGGTGAGTAAAATGGCTGCCAGCAGCACATGGCAAACACAACAGGGAAAAAACCCTGACAGTACCCTCCTCTCAACGACCCCTCCCCCGCGGGAGGACAAAAGGCTTATTGGGGAAATGGGCATGGAAGGCACGGAGGAGGGCGGGAGCATGAACATCAGAGGAGGGAACCCAAGAACACTCCTCCGGACCATAGCCCCTCTAGTAAACCAAATACTGTATACGGCTCCTGGACAGATGAGAGTCAATAATGCTGCTGACCTCATACTCCTCATGGTTGTCAACAAAGATAGGATGGGGATGAGGCAACACAGTGGTAAACCGATTACAAACCAATGGTTTCAAGAGGGAGACATAAACAACATTGGAGATGCGCATAGCAGGAGGAAGGTCAAGAGCGTAGGCCACAGGATTAAACCGTCAGAGTATTCCAAAAGGACCAACATAACGGGGAGCCAATTTATTGGAAGGCACATGAAGGTTCAAGTTGCGGGAGGACAGCCAAACTCTCTCACCAACCTGGTAGGAAGGTGTGGGCAGACGCCTACGATCAGCCTGGAACTTTTGGCGCTGCATTGAACGATGAAGGCAATCCTGAATCTGCACCCACGTGGAACGGAGTTGCCGGAGATGCTCCACCAAAGTCGAAATACCCTGAGACATGAATGAATTGAGCAACAAGGATGGTTGAAACCCATAATTCGCCATAAACGGGGATAACTTGGAGGAAGCATTAATAGCACTATTACGAGCAAACTCGGCCCAAGGTAACAGTTGAGACAAATTAATGTGGTGATCTGAGACATAGCAACGGAGGAACTGTTCCAGAGCTTGATTAGACCGTTCTGCAGCCCCATTGGATTGAGGGTGATATGCCGAGGAGAAGGAAAGCTGGATCCCCATTTGAGCACAAAAGGAACGCCAAAATCTGGAGAGAAACTGGCTACCCAGTCCGACACTATCTCCTTGGGTAACCCATGTAAATGGAAGACCTCCCGGGTAAAAATTGAAGCAAGCTCCTGAGTGGTAGGCAGCTTCATCAAGGGAATGCAATGTGACATTTTAGAAAAACGGTCAACCACCATAAGGATAACAGTATTGCCATTGGAAACAGGGAGCTCGACAATGAAGTCCATGGAAAGATGTGTCCAAGGACGCTCACCATTAGCAATAGGTTGAAGAAGACCCACAGGAAGACGTCAAGGAGTCTTATTCTGTGCACAAACTGAGCAGGAGGCAACATACGCAGCAACATCAGAACGAAGACCTGACCACCAGAATTGTCGAGTGACAGACCAAATCATTTGGTTCTTGCCTGGGTGACCTGCGGCTTTAGGATAGTGGTAAGTGTGCAAAAGTTTAGTTCAAAGTTTAGTTCTCCCCAAGGGAGAAGTCAAATTAGTACGCATGGTAGCCAAAATATGGTCAGGAGGTATAACAGGAGTAGGTACAGACTCCTCCTTGGACAGAGGCAAAAATTGTAAAGAGAGGGCATCAGCCCTAACATTCTTACTACCAGGCAGGTAGGAGACCACATAATTAAACCGAGACAAAAATAGCGCCCATCTGGCCTGTAGGGGTGACAAACGTTTTGCTTCAGATAGATAAGTTAAATTCTTGTGGTCAGTAAGAATGAGCACTGGCATGCTAGTACCCTCGAGAAGATGCCTCCATTCCTTGAGTGCCAAAATTATGGCCAGTAATTCCCTGTCGCCAATTTCATAATTGCACTCCGCTGGAGACAATTTCTTAGAGAAGAAACCACATGGATGCAAGGAACCATCAGGCATGGGACGTTGAGACAAGAGGGCACCTACTCCAGTCTCAGACGCATCGACCTCAAGAACAAAAGGCAGGACAGGGTTAGGATGAGCCAGAACTGGAGCGGCAGCAAAGGCAGTCTTAAGACTATCAAAGGCCTTAATGGCAGTAGGTGACCAATGGAGTGGATCATTCTCTTTGTGACCCTCCTTAATCCTAACGAGATTGTACGCTCCTGTCAAATCAAGTTTAGTAAAGACCGTAGCTCCCTTGAGGCGGTCAAAGAGTTCAGTAATGAGCGGAATAGACTAAGCATTCTTAATGGTAAGACGATTAAGACCCCTATAATCGATACATGGTCTTAACTCGCCACCCTTTTTCTTCACAAAGAAGAAGCCAGCCCCTGCAGGAGAACAGGATTTGCGGATGACTCCCACGACAGAGCATCGGCAACATACTCCTCCATAGCACAATTTTCTGCAACAGACAGAGGGTACAACCGGCCCGAGGAGGAATGGCTCCAGGTTGCAGGTCTATGACACAATCGTAAGACCGGTGAGGAGGCAACGTACCGGCACGCACCTTGTCAAACACGTCTAGGAACTCTCGGTACTCCTCTGGCAATTGAGATACTGAAGAAGTGCATAAGACTTTAACTGGTTTCCGAAGACAAGTTGAAATACATTGCGGGGACCACAGAGAAATTTCGGACCTGCGCCAGTCGAGACTGGGATTGTGCTTTTGGAGCCAGGGATAACCCAGAACAACTGGAAAATGCGGAGAGTTCATCACCTGGAACTGGAGGGTTTCAAAATGGAGAGTCCCAACAGCTATGGCCAATGGAGCAGTTTCGTGAGTAACGAGTGCGGGCTGAAGGGGCCTGCCATCAATGGCCTCAATAGCAAGCGGAATGGACCGAGGCAAAACAGGAATGGAGTGCTTTGATACAAAAGCACTGTCAATGAAATAGCCCGCAGCACCAGAGTCAACAAGAGCCTGAGTGACTATGGAGGAGTCCACACAGGAAAGGACAACCGTGACCAAAGGTTTCTCCTTAAGCGGTTCCGGGGACGAGGATAAACCACCCAAGGTCTGCCCCCCGACAGGACCTAAGGTGTGAGCGTTTCCCGGCCGTGTAGGACAAGACTTCAAAAGGTGGCCCTGTAACCCACAATAGAGGCAGAACCCCTCCCTCCTCCTAAAGGCCCTCTCCACCACGGAGAGACGCGTGAATCCCAACTGCATCGGCTCAGCAGTACCTGGTGACTCGAGACCAGGAGGCATGGGAGGAGAGGGAGGCATGGGTGGGAATGAACACATAGGAGACAACGGAACAGAAGGCTTCCGCAAGCGCTCCTTGAAAGAGGGCCTCTCTCTGAGTCTGATGTCAATTAGGATCAAAAAAGACACCAATGCCTCCAGATCCTCTGGTAAATCTCTGGCAGCAACTTTGTCTTTAATCGCAGAGAGCCCATGAAAGAAGGCGACAACAAGGGCTTCATTGTTCCAACCTACCTCTGCGGGAAGCGTACAGAACTCAATAGCATACTGAGCAACAGATCTTGTACCTTGCTGAATGGACATGAGTCGTTTAGCAGCAGAGGAGGAGCGAGCCGGAACATCAAATACCCTTCGAAAGGAGGCCACAAATTCAGGGTAATTTGAAACCACAGGTTTATTAGTCTCCCACAAGGGATTAGCCCAGGCAAGAACTGTGTCAGAGAGTAACAAGATGAGAAATCCCACCTTAGCTCTGTCAGAGGGAAACGCCTGAGGTAACATCTCAAAGTAAATGCCCACTTGATTCAAAAACCCTCTGCACTAAATAGGATCACCTCCATATCGCTGAGGTAGAGGTGCAGAACCGGATATGCTCCTGGTAGGCATAGGTGCAGCAACGGAAACAGGAGCAGCCATAACTTGCGGGACACTTTGGTTCAAATGTGCAGTGCGAGTCAACAGGGTTTGCAGGGCTAGTGCAAATTGATTCAAGCTGTGATCCTGTACATCCATCCTAGAAATGATGGCAGGTAAAGGTGGATAATTAGCAGCATCAGGATTCATGGCCTTTGCGTAATGTCAGGGTGCCAGGAACCAGACTGAGACGAGAAGTGCAAAAATAATCACACCTTTATTAATAGCAACAAATAATAAAAAGTCCACAAGTTAAATAACAAGCCAGGAGTCAAAACCAGAGCTGGTAGTCAGACGAGCAGAGTCAGGAGCCAAAGCGAATAGTCAGACGAGCCGGAATCAGGAACAAGGAAAACAGCAGAGTCAGGAATAAGCCAGGGATCAGGAACCAGGAAGGATGTCAGGCAGCCAGGTAATACACAGGAACTCTCACAAACAGGTGTGAGACAACGCAAAGGCAAAGCATACTGAACAGAGGCCCTTTAAATAATAAGTGATGAAATCACAATTCTGAGACTGCATACTGTCTCACATGGATGATGCACACCAGTCTGGCCATAAAAGGAAGTGCAGGAAATGAGCAGCATCCCCCACAATGCACCATAGTCAGGAAGAGAGGTGAGTAAAATGGTTGCCAGCAGCACATGGCAAACACAACAGGGAAAAAACCCTGACACATTCAGGACAACCTTCAGATGACGTGAGAAGGTTACCTGACTCATACCTATGCCTAGACCTGCCACAGCCTGGAATGATCCAGTTGCCAAAAAATAGAGGACCGATAGTAATTTCACCACCCCAGGGATTACCCTAGTCCTTGCAGTGAGTGGCTCGAGAGAATCCTTGATTTTGACATAGAGCCTCTCAATAGAGGCCCTATTTAGTTGAAATTTACGGATGACCTCTTGGTCACTGATGGCATGGAGACCAACCCTAGGCAGGAACACCCTCAGCACCTACTGGCATCTTCATTGTTGCACAACAGCAGTGATCAACGCCCGTCTTTCCCTGAATCTCCTTAAGAACAAGACAAACTGTAAAGCATTTAGTATTTCCATGCACAAAATAATAATGAAATGAAGTGATTGAAAGCCCTTTTTATAATGCCAAGTTCTACAGCTGTGAATGATTTCAGCAATTGAATAAAAGATGCGCAACACATTACATAACAAATGACTTGCAGAATTTCAGTATTATTGCGCCATTTGACGAGCAAAAGCAATTTCGTTATTATTGCGTCATTTGACGAGCAAATTGATTAAATAATTTATGCACTACGACGATTGACAGACTTTCAGTATTATTGCGTCATGTGATGAGCAGAATGTTGTGTCTAAATTAATATGTATAGAATTAGTTCATCCAGGTGAGTTCACCAGCTGTAATAAATGCAGGTGTATTGTTTGTGCAATTAAATAAATTACTTATGCACAACACATGAGTATTTAGCAATGGTTGGAATGATCATAAGTCTGATTTTCTGTGTTTGGATGGCAGCGTTGTGGAGGCTTAAAAGGTCAGTGATTACTGTGTTTTTGAGATACCATATTAAAGAACAATGTGGTGTATTAACATTGGCAAACATAACTTAGAAAGAGAATGCAATGTAGAACATTATGCTATGCAATCATTTGTGCAACGTTAAAAATGTATTACTATCGTTTGTGGGATTGTGAATGCCATTTTAAAGTCATTTCAATGTATAATGCAAGCACAAAAGAAAACAGTGGCATGCAAAATACATACGCCTAGATTACGAGTTTGGCGTTAGCATTAAAAAGCAGTGTTGAGAGGTCCCAACGCTGCTTTTTTCTTAACGCTGGTATTACGAGTCTGACAGGTACAGGCTCACCACTCACTTTCCTTCCGCGACTCTAGGCTACCGCAAATCCCCTTACGTCAATTGCGTAGCCTATCTTTTTAATGGGATTTGCCTAATGCTGGTATTATGAGTTTTGGAAGAAGTGAGCGGTAGACCCTCTCCTGTGAAGACTTCTACCGCATTTAAAAGTCAGTAGTTAAGAGTTTTATGGGCTAACGCCATAACATAAAACTCTTAACTAAAGTGCTACAAAGTACACTAACACCCATAAACTACCTACTAACCCCTAAACCGAGCCCCCCCCAACGCAAACACTAAAATAAAAGTTTTTAACCTCTAATCTGCCGACCAGACATTGCCGCCACCTACATTATACCTTTGAACCCCTAATCTGCTGCCCCTAACATCGCTGACACCATCATTAAATTTATTATCCCCTAATCTGCTGCCCCCAACGTCACCGCCACCTACCTACAATTATTAACCCCTAATCTGCCGACCGGACATCGCCGCCACTTTAATAAATGTATTAACCCCTAAAGCACCGCACTCCCACCTCGCAAACACTAGTTAAATTTTATTAACCCCTAATCTGCCCCCAACGTCGCCGACACCTACCTACATTTATTAACCCCTAATCTTCCGACCCCAACGTCGCCGCTACTATAATAAATTTATTAACCCCTAAACCTAAGTCTAACCCTAAGTCTAACCCCCCCCAACTAAAATATAATTTAAATTAAACAAAATTAAATAAATTAATCATATTTAAAACTAAATACTTACCGATAAAATAAACCCTAAGCTAGCTACAATATAACTAATAGTTACATTGTAGCTAGATTAGGATTTATATTTATTTTACAGACAACTTTGTATTTATTTTAACCAGGTAGAATAGTTATTAAATAGTTATTAACTATTTAATAACTACCTAGCTAAAATAAGTACAAAATTACCTGTAAAATAAATCCTAACCTAATAAACAATTACACCTAACACTACACTATCATTAAACTAATTACCTAAACCACCTACAATTAATTACAATTAAATTAAATAAACTAAATTACTAAAAAAACAAACACTAAATTACAGAAAATAAAAAAAGAATTACAAGAATTTTAAACTAATTACACCTAATCTAATCCCCCTAATAAAATATAAAAGCCCCCCAAAATAAAAAAAAAATCCCTACCCTATACTATATTACAAATAGCCCTTAAAAGGGCCTTTTGCGGGGCATTGCCCCAAAGTCATCAGCTCTTTTACCTGTAAAAAAAAATACAATACCCCCCAACATTACAACCCACCACCCACACACCCCTACTCTAAAACCCACCCAATCCCCCCTTAAAAAAACCTAACACTAACCCCCTGAAGATCACCCTACCTTGAGCCGTCTTCACCCAGCCAGGTACAAGTGGTCCTCCATACGGCAGAAGTCTTCATCCGATTGGGGCAAAAGAGGTCCTCCAGACGGTAGAAATCTTCATCCAGGCGGCATCTTCAATCCAGATGACGCAGAGCATCCTCTTCAAACGAAGTCCAAACGAAGGTTCTTTTAAATGACGTCATCCAAGATGGCGTCCCTTGAATACCGATTGGCTAATAGAATCCTATCAGCCAATCAGAATTAAGGTAGGAAAAATCCTATTGGCTGATGTAATCAGCCAATCGGATTGAAGTTCAATCCGATTGGCTGATCCAATCAGCCAATAGGATTGACCTTGCATTCTATTGGCTGTTCCAATCAGCCAATAGAATGCAAGCTCAATTCTATTGACTGATTGCATCAGCCAATAGGATTTTTCCTACCTTAATTCCGATTGGCTGATAGAATCCTATCAGCCAATCGTAATTCAAGGGAAGCCATCTTGGATGAAGTCATTTAAAGGAACCTTCATTCTTCGTTAGGACGTCGATGGAAGAGGATGGCTCTGCGTTGGCTGGATTGAAGATGGATCCGCTCCGCTCCGGATGGATGAAGATAGAAGATGCCGTCTGGATGAAATCTTCTGCCGCTTGGAGGACCTCTTCTGCCCGGATTGGATGAAGACTTCTGCCCCTCTGGAGGTCAACTTGTGCCCGGCTGGGTGAAGACGGCTCAAGGTAGGGAGATCTTCAGGGGGGTAGTGTTAGGTTTTTTTTAAGGGGGGATTGGGTGGGTTTTAGAGTAGGGTTGGGTGTGTGGGTGGTGGGTTTTAATGTTGGGGGGGCAAAAGGCCCTTTTAAGGGCTATTTGTAATTTAGTATAGGGTAGGGAATTTTATTATTTTGGGGGGCTTTTTTATTTTATTAGGGGGATTAGATTAGGTGTAATTAGTTTAAAATTCTTGTAATTCTTTTTTATTTTCTGTAATTTAGTGTTTGTTTGTTTTTGTAATTTAGTTTATTTAATTGTAATTAATTGTAGGTGGTTTAGGTAATTAGTTTAATGATAGTGTAGTGTTAGGTGTAATTGTAACTTAGGTTAGGATTTATTTTACAGGTAATTTTGTACTTATTTTAGCTAGATAGTTATTAAATAGTTAATAACTATTTAATAACTATTCTACCTAGTTAAAATAAATAAAAAGTTGCCTGTAAAATAAATATAAATCCTAAGCTAGCTACAATTTAACTATTAGTTATATTGTAGCTAGCTTAGGGTTTATTTTATCGGGAAGTATTTAGTTTTAAATAGGATTAATTTTTTTAATTATGTTAAATTAATTTAGTTTAATTTAAATTATATTTAAGTTGGGGGGGTTAGACTTAGGGTTAGACTTAGGTTTAGGGGTTAATAAATTTATTATAGTAGCGGCGACGTTGGGGTCGCAAGATTAGGGGTTAATAAATGCAGGTAGGTGTCTGCGACTTTGGGGGGGCAGATTAGGGGTTAATAAAATTTAACTAGTGTTTGCGAGGCGGGAGTGCGGCGGTTTAGGGGTTAATACATTTATTAAAGTGGCGGCGATGTCCGGTCTAGGGATTAGGGGTTAACAATTGTAGGTAGGTGGCGGTGACGTTGGGGGCGGCAGATTAGGGGTTAATAAATATAATGTAGGTGTCGGCGATGTTGGGGGCAGCAGATTAGGGGTTTATAAGTTTAATGTAGGTGGCGGCGGTGTCCGCAGCAGCAGATTAGGTGTTAATAATTATAATGTAGGTGTCAGCGATAGCGGGAGATTAGGGGTTAATAAGTGTATGATTAGGGGTGTTTAGACTCGGGGTTCATGTTAGGGTGTTAGGTGCAGACGTAAATTTTCTTTCCCCATAGGAAACAATGGGGCTGAGTTAGGAGCGGAACGCTGCTTTTTGCAGGTGTTAGTTTTTTTTTAGCCAGCTCAGCCCCATTGTTTCCTATGGGGAAATCATGCACGAGCACGTTTAGCCAGCTTACCGCTACCGTAAGCAACGTTGGTATTTAGGTGGGATGTGGAGCTAAATTCTGCTCTACGCTCACCTTTTTGCGGCTAACGCCAGGTTTAAAAAAACCTGTAATACCAGCGTTGTCTTAAGGTAGCGTTAGAAAAAAAGGCTTGTTAGCAACACAAGCCTTACTGACACAAACTCGTAATCTCGCAGATAGAAATTACTTTAAAATTGTATTCTACTTCCAACAAAGGATAGCAACAGAATGAAAACAGTGCTAATATGTTTTTTTTAATAAAATATAATTACTGACCTTTTAAGCCTCCACAACGCTTCCCTCCAAACACAGAAAATCAGAGTTCAGATTTCATCCATAGCTAAATACTCATGTGTTGTGCATAGGTAATTGATTGAATTGCACAAACAATACACCTGCATTTATTACAGCTGTTGAACCTGGCCAAAATCGAATGCCATTTTAAAATCATGTCAATGTATTTTTCATGCCACTGTTTTCATTCTCTTGCTATCCTTTTTGTGAAGTCGAATGCCATTTCCAAATCATGTCAATGTTTTTTTCATGCCACTGTTTTCATTCTCTTGCTATCCTTTGTGTGAAGTTGAATGCCATTTCCAAATCATTTCAATGTTTTTTTCATGCCACTGTTTTCATTCTCTTGCTATCCTTTGTGTGAAGTTGAATGCCATTTCCAAATCATTTCAATGTTTTTTGCATGCCACAGTAATCGTTCTCTTGCTATCCTTTGTTAAAAATATATTTGCATAGTGAATTGAAGAATAATGTAGATTATCACCATTGCAAAACATGACAGAAAGGGAATGCTATTTAACAACTTTGTGTTAGTAACATTTGCCTTTGTGTCTAGAAAACATTTAACATGGTGCAAATAGATTTTAAAAATATAAATATATGAAGTTAGCTATATGTTTTTTATTTTATTTTTATCTCTATATCCAGGGCCGGACTGGGAATTCAGACCGGCCCTGGAAATTTATATAGACCGGCCCAGCCCCACCCCCACCAGTCCCGCCCCCTTTAAAGAAAGTCCATTTTTTTCATTATTCAGATAGGCGGTTAAACTGGATGTTGTCTCTCTTAAGGTAACAGGGGTACTAGATGTGGGCCCCTAGTTCACTGTATTTTAGAAGGAAATGATTTTAACTTATGAGGTACATATTGAGTAAAATGTCTTGGGGGCTAGCCATACTAATTTTGGGGTTAAGAGAGAATTCCTTGGTATGTAGGAGCTAGAATGTCGTCCTGGATTTGATCAGACTTGTATACTGCAGGAGATTTCTCCTGTGAAAAGCACAAATGGGCTTAAATGGTTTGCCGTCCAGGAAGGGCATACCCCTTTAAAGCCATAAAAATGTGTTTTTCATCTAGGGGCATATCCCTTTAAAGTCAAAAGCTGTGTTTTGCAGTTCAAAGGCATACCCCTTTAAGCCATAAAGCCTTGTTTTGCTGTCTAAGAGCATACCCCTTTAAAGTTTGTGTGTCTTATCCATAACATGCCATTTCCCCACCAGTACTAATATTGTTTGAGTGTGAATATATTGAAAAAAATGAATTATCAGAAAGTAATTGTTTTTTTATGCAGATCATTTGCAATGCAGAGATTATTAATGATATATTTTATGCAAATATAAAATCTTATAAGTAGCTATTCCGATATATAAGTGAATTAGCTATAGTATAGTAGCTTTGGGTCACATGGGAGTTCTCTGTTTGTTTTGATAACCTAGGCTTATACTTGAAATGGTGATATTTAGAATTGGAATATATAGAGTATATTAAGTATAAAGAATTTATACTTCATGTTTACTGCCTACCACAACGGCCTGTTCTTTGTCATTTGATGAAAAAGTCAATCACATTTACACAAAATGTTACACAACTAGCACACAGTCCAGAGTGCTAATTTAAAATCATTTTGACAAAAAAAAATCTTTATTTCTCCTCTGTGTAACTATTGTTTTTATTAATGTGCATATCAATTGATTACCATCTTGTTCGTGTAATGAAAGAGGAGAGGATCAGTGTGTGTAAAATATCTGACTCTGACCACAGAACAAACTATCTTTTATTCCTTATAGAGCGCTAGCTTTAATAGCATGGGAAAAGGGGGTAAGCACTTTTGAAACACGCAAAACCAACATTTTCTTAGGGGAAATAAAAATCCAGTTCAGAAAGATAAGAGTCTGCTCTGTTTGGCCCCAGCTAAGTCATTTTCTTTCCTACCTCGCTCTGGCACTGCCTACCTTGCTCTGGCACTGAAAGGCTGAGTGCACTATGACTGTGGGCTGCGCCTGTGGCCGCTCCGCTCCCATCCACCTCTGCTGCTCAGTCAGTGTCAGTGTCACATCCGATTCAGGTCCGGACCATCACATCCATGTAATGCAGCCAGCAATTCGGAAAATGCCAGCCTGAATAAGTGGCTGACTTGCTATGGCTAAGCCTGTGGCCTCCAACTCAAGCTAACTAGGCTTGTCAACTTAGTGTGACGTCATGTAAGCGGCAGCCGGGCCGCCCCCGCATTCCTCCCTAGCCGCACTCATCCAGTGACAGACAGTGTGATTCACATGACAGGCAGACACAGACTCAGTCTGATTGGCTTGCGTTGCGGTAGGTTGCGTTGCGGGCCGGACCCGGCCAGAAGGGGTTAATTTATTGGTTAGAAACAGTGAGTCAGTAGCGTGCCTCTAGGCTATTAGCCTAAGTACTAACTAAACTAATGTATTACCGGTTTACCGCAAATAATCGCAAATATATCAGTCACATCAAAATATTTTCTAATTAATTGCTGCTCTCTACTGCAGCAGCTGAGCCAGCCCAGCTGAGCTGCCGGCCGGCGGCCCACCAGGATTTTTCCCGGTATCCCGGCTGCCCAATCCGGCCCTGTCTATAGCTATTAGTGTGACAGGTTTGGTGCAAAAATTAAACATAAATATGGATATTGTCCGCTTGCTTTGTAATGAGAGACATATTTGTAGCATAATCCATCAGTAGTAATGTATTTTTCATTTTTATCTCTATATCTACTAGTGCACCAAATGTGTAGCAATAATATTGTTTGATTTAGAAAGGGTATACAATTTTAATAAAGTTTCTAATTTACTTTTATTATGTAATATGCTTCATTCTCTTGCAGCATCGAACATAAGCTTTCTGGGTTTTCAGACTCCCATTGAGTTCTATGGCATCCGCGACCTTAAGAGTGGCGGATTGAAAACCAGGTACGCTGAGTCGAAAAAGAAACAAGCGTAAATGTTGAATTTTTGATAACTTTGCGAGAGCTTCAAATAGTGTCGAATAGGAGGGTGAATGAACACGATTCTGCTTGAATTCCACTGGTTTTCAACTTGCATCAATCTGCCTCAGATTGAGATCGCGGGATCGTATGTTACGTCACAAATTTCAACATTTGCCGATCTTGACGCTTTGATAACCATGGCGGATCAATCTAACGACTATTACGACGCGGAATTCCAGCATTTTTTCATATGATGCTTTGATAAATAGACCCCATCGTATCTCACAAAGTTTGCAATTTAGGAGGTATATACTGTATGTCTCCCCTATAAATGCACTTTTAAAACCATTACCACTTTCTACATATTCACAGGCTGTGCCGTTCATATAACTGCACCTGTACACCCCCTTGAACCTCAGCCAAGAGGACGATTGCATGACTTGTCCTTTTATTTGTGTAGGTGCCAAAGTGTTGCCCAAAGTTCTGCCCCGTTTGTATGCAAAACGACAACCCTTTGAAACCACATCTGCCAATGCATCACCTGCTTTAAGCAGTGTAATGTGCTTTTGCACATATTATAGATTTGATGATATTGTCTACTATACTTAGTGATAAAGGTCTCCCCATTGAAGGACCTGACATCCTTCTCTGCTTTCTTTTTGCCTTTAAGCAAGTTATTCCTATCCATGCTTTCTACCTCCTTGTGTACTTTCTCAATTTACTTCCTGCTGTAGCCTCTTTTCTGAAATCTCTCAGAGAGTTAATTTGCATGGGTAGTGAAATCCTCCACACTAGTGCAGTTACGTCTCACACGGGTAAATTGTCTCTTGAGAATGTAGTTGAAAACCCGCTTTGGGTGACTACTCTGGGCATGGAGGAGAGTGTTCCCTGTGATGGGCTTCCTATAGAGTTCAACTGATACACTCCCTTTTTGAGGCCCTTTTAGAGTTACAGCCAAATAATTAATACTTTCCTGCCCAAATTCATATGTGAATTGGAGACTCACAGTATTGACATTAAGTTTCTGTACAAATTCTACTGCCCTCTCTTTGCCTCCTTTCCAAATGAATAAAAGGTTGTCTATATAATGACGGAAATAGACTATGTTAGACTGATATTTGTTTCCCTCTCCATAGATGTGGCACAGCTCCCACCAACCCATGTTAAGTTTGGTGTAAGAGGGTGAAATTTTGCTCCCATAGCTGTGCCACACCTCTGGAGATAGAAAGTTTTCTCAAATGTGAAAAAAGTATGAGTAAGTAGGAACCTTGTTACCCTAAGAGTTAAAAGTCTGAATTCCCTCCCATACTCAGGTATTCTCTTTAAGAAAAAGTCCACTGCTTCAAGACCTTTGTCATGGGGAATCGATGAATACTATGATTTCACATTGATTGACAGCCAGCCGTAGTCATGTTCCCAAGATATACACTCAATTTCACTCAAGAGCTGTTTTGTGTCTCGTAAATAGCTCATAAGGTTCCCCACTAGAGTCTGGAGTATAGTGTCCAGCCACTGAGACAGTGGTTCTAAAATGGAACCTATCCCACTGATTATCAGCTTCCCTTCTACATTCTCTAGTTTTTGTGCACCTTGCGAAGATGGTTAAAGGTGGGAATCCTGGGGTGTTGTACATATAACAACTTGTAGGTGTCCTGATCTAGGTAACCAAATTCCCTACCATCATCAATATGTGAAGATATAGTCTATCCTAGAGTGTGAATTGTGCATTGGTGAGAAATACGTATAATCCCTATCGTTACTATTCAATGTTCTCCAACAGTTAATCAGGTTGTGATCTAGTGTAAAATATTTTAAAATGTTATGGGAGGGTTTAGAATGATCTTCTGGAGTTCCTTGTGTTATTTTATCTATTCTGTGATCTTAAGATTTAAGTTCCCTCCTATGATAGTTTTATATTTCTTCCAAATAGTTAAGTGTTTACTCACTTTTGCCAAAAAAGTTGCCTGTTGATCATTTGGAGCATAGATGTTAGCTATCAGTATAGGTGTATTCTGGACTAAGCCCTTTATCAAAATGAATCTCCCCTCTTTGTATTTGATTACTTCTTCCTCCTTGAAGTTTAATGATGAATGAAGGAGAACCGTAACTCAACACTTTTTTTTGTCACAGACTGCGTGGTAGGATATGTTTTGTTCCAATATTTTGGAGTGTACGCTTTAGTAAAATGGGTCTCTTGTAACATAACTATTTGTGCCTTTCAGACTTTATATACTGAGATTGCTTTTTTCCTCTTGATATCAAAATTAAGTCCCCTTACATTGTGTGAAATTATCTTAATAGACATTTTGGAATGGGAAGGGGGGGGGGGGGGTGATGCTAACATATAAGTGTCCCTGAATTGTGGTATAGTATAGGAACTAGAAGATCCTATGGTTTGATTTTGAGGTGGATAGCCGGGAACCTACAGGATGTAGAAAACACAGGACTTGGCAATAGTATTTAACAGACAATATGGTTTGCAATAGAGATGAAGCTTTGAATGTAACTATAACACAGTAAGAGATAACATGTATTAAGCATTTGTACAGTGACAAGTATAACAACTGTTATATGAAATATATCTGGATTAAGTTAATGAGAGCAAACAAACAGAGAAATTAGGAAACAGGGATCTTAGCCAATAGTCAAAAAAGCAGTAAAGGCTCTTCGGTATAAGTAATATAGGAGGAGCCTGTAGCCAAAGTCTGTATCTTGATCAGAATTAATATAATGTTACAGTCACCAATGTTAGCAATATACTTTAAGGGCTTACCCTCCAGCCGTCCAAGAATCCTCCCAGGAAACCACCTAGACGTGGGCGTAGGGAAGGCTGGCTGACGACAAACACTTAGGCTGAGTTGGATGCTCCAAGCGCTAAAATTTACGTTCCCGTCTGAGGACCAAACCAGGTCATACCGGGTCCTACACAAAAGCGGATAATGCCACAGAAGCGCCTCCTCACTGCAAACAGTGCCTCACACGGGGGAACTCTCTTGCCTCAATTGGTCCGAGTCAAACGCTCCAAGCCGCTCTCTGCAACGCCAAATCGTGGGCGTGACGTGGGTAGGGCAAATTCCACCAACCAGGAGAAGCGCTCTGTAGGGGCAGGTAACTGTATCCAATGAAACTTCTGAGCGATCTTTCTGGCTAAAAGGCTCTACTCCAAACAAGGGTGGACAAACTCAGTAGCTGGACAATATGCACAGGAACAAAAAATAGAGGAACTGAGCAAGTCCGTAGTATAATAAAACTTAGCATTTATTGCAGCCATGTGGGTATTTAAAAGTTCTTGGTTACTCCACCATAAAAAACATAACAGTACATAAGATTAGGGTACAGCTGTGTAAAGCATATGCGTTTCAGCATAAGCTCACATAAATTGAATAAAATTGTTAGTGGGTATCGAACTCCGTGTCTAAAGATTAGGAGCCCTAACCAATGGGCTATATCAAATCAATGCGTAAAAGCAATTAAAGCAAGTGATTAGAAGTAGATGAATGAAGTAAAATTTGCATAATACTGAAGTCAATACTGTAAACTATGTGGATGTTCCTAGTAAATGAATATGACACCCAAATGAAAACGTACCTAAACTAAAGTTACAATAATATTTCTACACTAACCTATATGTGTGGAATTGATCTCTAGTCCTCATTCTCCACGGGTACAAGCATTACCACTGAGCTAAATGAACAGCAGTATGCATCGTGAAACATGAACAAGTAGTTAACATTAAGTGTATAAATAAAAAATGATAATAATAGTAGTAATAGTGTGAAAAAAGGGGGGTGGAAGCTGAGTACATGAATGAATGAAAAAGGAAAACCTATAGGAGATTAGCAAGTATCATTTGTTAGACTCAGTGATTGGAGACTTATGGATAACATCAGGGTTATTGGAAATAATAATAATAATACTATTACCTAAAGATGTAAGGCCAGGGAAAAAAATGTAAAAATATTTTAAGTTATCTTTCAGGAATTAGACTTGCCAATGATTTATAAAGTCATATTCGGAGTTAAAGCCCTGGGGCACCCTAGTCTCAAGCCTGAAAATCCAGTACATCTCATTTCTGCTTAGAATTTTGTTTTTATCTCCTCCTCTCTTGGGAAGGATAACCTTGTCAATCACCTGCCATCTGAAAGACTCAATGCTTTTGTCATGGCAGAGGGCAAAGTGCTGGACTAAGGGGGTAGTGGATTTCCCCAATGAAATAGTTGAGAAATGCTCTCTGATCCGTGACCCAACATCTCTGGTTGTTTTTCCTACATATTGCCGTCTGCACATGATGCAAGTTATGAGATAGACAACATCAGAGGAATTGCAGTTCAGACAATGCTTTATGTCGAAACATTCCTGAGTAATTTCAGATTTGAAAGTTTTAGATAGTGTCGCATATTCACATGGTTTACACTTGTTCCTCCCACATTTATACATTCCTAAGTGTGTGAGCCATGAGCTTTGTACAATGGACACAGGGGGCAGGTCAGATGGAGAGATCATATTCCCTATAGTCATTCCTCGCCTGAAGGAACACCTGACACTCTTTGTGGGATCTGAAGACAGTGTTCTGTAATTGTGTGTATTATGAAGTTGGCGCTTTGCTTCCTGTATGTAGATATCCCTATCCATTACCACAACTGAACCGCCCTTATCGGATGATTTTATCACTATGTCTTTACACTTTTTAGGTTAATCAAGGGCTTTCCTCTCCTGGAAGGATAA
Organism: Bombina bombina; assembly: GCF_027579735.1. Taxonomy (NCBI): domain Eukaryota; kingdom Metazoa; phylum Chordata; class Amphibia; order Anura; family Bombinatoridae; genus Bombina; species Bombina bombina. The sequence continues at coordinate 171,563,003 of NC_069502.1, read as the reverse complement.
GTTGGATGTTCTAGCTTCACTGAAGACTTGTGTGTGTAAGGATTTCAGATCTCTCTCCACCCTTCGATAGAAGGTTTCAATCACTGTTCCCCTGCTCTGTATGTGTGATATACCTTTTATTCACTCACTTCCTCTTGACCCTCAGCCCTATTTAAGGAAGCATTTCTCAGGTCATCATTGCCTGAAAATTAAAGTTGATTTCGTATGTGTTAATCTTAACACTTATTCCTAACTTTATCCACAGGTCTAACCTAATCCAAAGGAGTTTACTCTCTCTTCAGATTCCAAATATTACCTACGCTTTTTGTTAAGCCATTATCCTGACGTATCTTTTTTCTATCATTACTACGGAGTTCCTGATTATAGATCCCTGAGCTTCCGGATCTACTTTTGGCTTTCCGCTCAAGCCGCACTCACACAGCGGGTTCCGCTCTCCAGGAGTTGTCATACTCTGCTCTCTCTTGGCCGCTGCAGCTCCCAGACTGTATTTCTAAAGTACCGCTCTCCACGCTACAGATTGGTAATGTTGTACTCAGTACTTGTGACATTTATTTATTGATCTCTGGCATATCCACCTGCATAACGGTCATTCCGGTTTAACCTCTCTCTGCTCTTGATATTCAAATACCGGATCTGTTTGTATGGATGCATTTGTATATATTTTAGTATGGCTGATGTGAGTGCGTGAAACACCATCAGAGAATCTTACTTTGACTGTACCTCATTATATTCATTCGATATTAAGTGTTTCTACCTAAAGTCTGAATCTGAAGCTTATATTCACTGTCCTGGTTTACTATTTCTAAAGCGTATTACTCATTATACAGTTTGCTCTTGTTAAAATTGGTTACTCTTATTGAATATCATGTTTATATTCAGATAAGCTACACAATTACTTAATAGAATTGTCTCACATTGTATCAACCGGGGAAAACAACCATTTTTATTCGGTTTATGCATAAAAGAGCTACACAACTTTATTTAAAGATACAGAGTATTACAGAATTTTCAGGCCTATAAAAGTAATTGCTCTTATATTTTGAGTCATTGTTGTTATCATGGATCCTAATGAAATAAAAAATGAATTTTCAAACATACATCAAAAGCTAGAATATTTAGCAAGAGCTTTAACTGAGGTTCAAACTGAAAATAAAGCCCTAAAACCTTTTGTTAAAGACTGTATGCCTACCAAAAGCTCTGAAGTCCCAGAACCTCATATACATTATCCTCAACCCTTCACAGGTAAACGCAGTGAGTTCAGAGATTTTAAAAACGCATGCAATCTCTTATTTTCTCTGCGACCAAAACCATATCACACAGACAGGATAAAGGTATGCACCACCATATCCTTCCAGGGGGAGCCCCGCACCTGGGCCAATAGATTCTTTGAACATAATCACCCTATTCTAGATTCTTTGCAGGACTTTTTTCATGCTATGGCAGCATTGTATGAGGATTCCCACACTCAAATAAATGCTGAGACAAGAATAAGATCCTTGAAACAGGGGAAACGTAATGTGGAAGATTACATAACCGAATTTCAGATGTGGGCTGACGATTCGGAATGGAACAAGATCAGTCTAAAAAAACAGTTTAGACTTGGTCTTTCAGAAATGCTCAAGGACGAGTAATCCCGCCTGGAAATACCAGACAGTTTAAACGGACTTATCAAACTGAGTACAACGCTCGACCGAAGATTGCGTGAAAGGAGGGCAGAGAAGACCACTTATGACCCTACGGGTAAAAGATCCTATACCTTTACATCTACGCATGAAAGAGTCTCCCCCAACCAGACCCCCATGAAAATCGGAGCCATTAAGGGACCCTTATCACCAGAATAAGAGGCTAGAAGAAGATCTGAGAATTTATGTCTCTATTGTGGCCAAAAGGAACATTCCGTCAACAACTGTCCACTGTTGATAAAACAGAAGAAGGGTAAGGCCACAAAAACACATAATATTTTTCATATTTCAAAAATCACACAACTGACTTTAACCCTTTCTTTACAGTGGGACCAGAAAAACGTTCGTACTAGTGCCCTGATTGATTCAGGTGCATCTGGCAACTATATAGATTCTAACTATGTTAAGATAAATAAAATACCTATAATTTGCAAACCAAACCCTGTTTCAGTTCGACTTATTGATGGTTCACTAATACAACAGGGACCCATAACTCACCAGACAATTCCTATATTACTCTCTACAAATAATGGTCACACAGAATATCTCACTTTTGACCTAATACCTATACATATGCACACACTTATTTTGGGTTTCTCCTGGTTACAAAACCATAACCCCACTATTGACTGGACTAAGACAGAATTAACATTAAATTCTTCTTACTGCTCAAAGACTTGTTACCCCTATCATGTAATTTCATCAATTGAACACGAACTACCCCGTATTTATCAGGACCTGGCAGAAGTGTTTGATTTAAAGGAGGCAGAAAATCTTCCTCATCATAGAGATTTTGATTGCCCTATTGATCTAATACCTGGCTCTCAAATACCACATGGGAAAATGTATCCCCTATCACAAGATGAATTAGTCTATCTAAGATCTTATCTTGACGATAATCTCTGAAAAGGGTTTATCTCACACTCCACATCTCCCACTGCTGCTGGAATGTTTCTAGTTCATAACAAAGATGGAACCATACGACCCATCATAGACTATAGAGCCTTAAACACTATTACCATAAAGAACAGATACCCCTTACCCTTGATCCCAGAACTTTTAGAACATCTACATGAAGCAACAATATACTCTAAATTGGATCTTAAAGGGGCATATAATTTGATAAGAGTAAAAGAGGGACATGAATGGAAAACTGCTTTTAGAACTCGCTACGGTTTATTCCAATACAATGTCATGCCTTTTGGACTCAGTAATGCCCCCGTGACATTCCAACATTTTATTAACGAAGTTTTTCATGACTTAATGGATATTTGTGTCATAATCTACTTGGATGACATTTTAATTTATTCCAAGACAGCAGAGGAACATGAAAAACATGTTCGTTGGGTCCTAATGCATTTAAAGGAACATAAGCTTTATGCTAAATTAGAGAAATGTGAATTTCATGTCTCTGAAATCAAGTTCTTAGGATACATTATTACTCCAAACAAAATACAAATGGACCCTGACAAGGTAACAGCCATAAAAGATTGGCCAGTGCCCACCTCTGTGAAATCTTTACAAAGATTTATAGGTTTTGCGAACTTCTACAGAAAATTCATAAAAAACTTTTCTACAATTGTTAAACCCTTAACTCAATTGACTAGTACTAAACAAAGTTTCAGATGGTCAGAATCAGCTCAAGAAACCTTCAACCACCTTAAAACTTTGTTCACCACTGCTCCAATACTATCTATGCCAGATTATCAAGAAAAGTTCCTACTAGAGGTGGATGCCTCTAATACAGGAATAGGTTCAGTTCTGTCACAACAAAACAGAGAAAAAAACAGAAACACACCCCATAGCATTCTACTCTGGAATGCTTACAAGTGCGGAGATTAATTATAGTGTGGGAGATAAAGAACTTTTAGCTATAAAAAGCTCCCTAGAACACTGGAGACATCTTCTAGAGGGATCCAAAGTTCCGTTTCTAATATTTACTGATCATAAAAATTTGGAATATTTAAAGAGAAATAAAACATTATCTGCTCGTCAAGCACGATGGTCCATTTTCTTAGACCAATTTGATTTCCAAATTACATACAAACCAGGAAGTCTGAATACTAAAGCGGATGCACTTTCTCGCATACATGAAACTTTACCTCAAGAAGCTCCAGAACTAACTATTCCTGCTGAAAAAATCATAGGGATTTTAACTCCCATTGAAGAAGATATTCTCAAGACATTGAAACAAGAAAACACTTCTCCAAAAGATTGTAACAAATATCCCCAGACAGGTTTATTCTACCATAATTCTAAATTATACATCCCTGAAAGTATCAGAAAATCTATCCTGACACATTCTCATGATACAACTCTATCTGGACATACTGGTATCCAGAAGACAATTGATCTTACTAGAAGAAGATTTTGGTGGCCTGGGATGAATCGATTTATCTATGATTATGTATCAAAATGCGATATTTGTGCTCGTAATAAATTAGACCACAAACGGCCTATTGGTCTCCTAACACCACTGCCCATTCCTGATAAACGATGGAGCACTATAGCCATGGCGTTCATTGTGGAATTACCTAATTCCAAACAATATAATACGATAATGGTAGTTGTTGACCATTTGACGAGATTAAGTAATTTCATACCTCTAAAGGGTTTACCAACAGCTATGACAACAGCCAAGGCTTTCCTTGACCAAATTGTTAGATTACATGGCCTTCCATCTAACATTATAACCGACCGAGGCACACAGTTTACCTCCTCTTTCTTGAGATCCCTATGTAAATTGTTAAAGATTGACTCACGTTATTCCACCGCTTTTCACCCACAGACCAATGGGTTAAGTGAAAGACTCAACCAGACTATAGAACAATACCTACATTGCTACATCTCACACTTACAGGACGACTGGACTACATATCTCTCTATGGCTGAGTTCTCATATAATAATGCTAGATCAGCCTCCATAAAGGCTTCACCATTCTATGCTACTTATGGTTACCATCCGAATACTATTACTATATCTAATAAAATAGTAAATTCCCCAAAAGCTTTGGAATTTTCTTCCAAATTACTGGAAAGAATGAAAACACTCAAGAGTCATCTCGCTACAGCAAAGGAGTATCAAAAGAAATATTTTGACAAAAAACACAGAAAGGGTCCTGAATACAAGATTGGAGACTTAGTATTGCTCTCCACAAAAAATCTAAAACTGCAAGTTCCCAGTAAAAAGTTGGCAAACCAATTCCTGGGTCCCTTCACTGTGGAAAAAATCATCAACTCCAATGCCGTTAGACTCAGATTACCCAATGAATATAAGATACACCCTACCTTCCATATATCATTATTAAAACCTTACGAATATCTACCATCCACATCTTGTCCTTTACCTCCACCAGTTTCTATAGATGATCATGATGAATATGAGGTTGAGACTATTTTGGATTCAAGAGTTTTTAGACATAGATTATAATATCTCATTAAATGGAAAGGATATGGTCCAGAAGAAAATTCTTGGCAAAGTCATAAAGACATTCACTCTCCCAAACTTATTCGGATCTTCCATAAAAGATACCCTTTCAAACCTCATCTGGAATCCCCGGGGGTGATTCCCTGAGACAGGGGACATGTGATATACCTTTTATTCACTCACTTCCTCTTGACCCTCAGCCATATTTAAGGAAGCATTTCTCAGGTCATCATTGCCTGAAAATTAAAGTTGATTTCGTATGTGTTAATCTTAACACTTTTTTTTTTTTTAAATATTTATTTATTAGTTTTTCCGACAATACATAAAAAGAACAAAAACAAATCAAACAAAACAAAATAATCAACACATATGTGAGCATAGATTGTGGAGGCACAGCTCCGAAACATATTATAACTCTCATGGAGACGCAGCTCCGCATCAACGAGATAAAAAATAATAATACAAAAGCCCATTCTACTACTGAGCCATTATCTTAGCTTGAATCACCTTTCCTCTACTCTAGCTTTTTCTTCTTTTCCTCCCCTCCTCTCCTCTTTTTTAACATCATTTTTATTTTTTATTGAAACATAGTTACAATCACAAGAAGTACCACACATGGTATACAATAAAAAGAAAGAAAAAAAAAAGAATATACAAAAAGAAGGAAAAAAAAAAAAAAAAAAAAAAAGGGGAAAAAAAAAGGAAGGCACACACTTCCTCCTCCTCCTCCCGGCCCCCTCCCACAGCTCCAATACAGTACATAACCTCAAATAGAAAGTTCGCCTCTAAGGCAAGCTTCCAGAACAGGAACTGAATTACGGAACGGAAATATATATTGTTTTTGTATGCCCGTAGGTAAACTTTGTAGGAAATTATTCCATTTATTGAGAAATTTTTTAATCTCCTGTTCTGAATCGATCGAAGTATCGTATTGTTCAATGGTTAGTTTCAAGTGCATATTATTTATAAATTGCACAAAGCTAGGAGAACTCTTTGATTTCCAAGAAGCAAAAATAGTGTTCCTAGCACACAAAATTGTGAAATTTACAAACATTATGTTCAAATTGGGTATTAAAAGTGACTTATCATATAACAGAATAATATCATCTAGTTTAAGGTGAAACTGGTGCCTGAAAATTTTTGAGAGCCAAAATGAGATTTTAGCCCAAAAGGATGCAACCTTTGGACAACTCCAGATACAGTGGATCAAATTGGCCATTGGGAAGTTACATCTCCAGCAGGCATAGCGTTGATTTTTATTCCAAAGATTTAATGCGTGGGGCGTTACATATGTGCGATTAATCAATTTTAATTGTGCCTCTCTCCAAGCTAGTAACGGGGTAGCTTGCCAAGCCCTCAAAAAACTTTTACTAATTGCTTCAGTGTCAATCCCTGGTATGTCAGCTGACCACCTTTGTGCCAGGCCAGTAAGATGCTTCTCTCCTTCTTTCTGCAGTAGCAGTTTATACCAGTAGGAGATTGAGTGCACACCAGCACGGAAGAGGGCAATCCCTGTATGCAAGCCTTCCCAGCCTTCATCATCAAAACTAGTTTTCTTAGTATTCAGAAAGTGTCTGACTTGTAGGTATCCAAAAAAGTCTTTATTATCAATTTGAAATTTAGTTTTTATATTTTCAAATGAAAAAAGATTTCCAAACTCCCGGTTAATACATTGATCAAAGTGGATCAGACCCTTAACCTGCCAGTTTTTAAAGATCTTATTGTTTATACCTTCTGTGAATTCAGGGTTACCTATGATGGGTAGATATTTAGAATAGCTGTGATCAGCTTTTATAAATTTACATATCTTATGCCATGCAATAATAGGGTTTTTAAAGGTACACATTTTTTTCATCATAGTAGGTAATTTAGACATGTTTAAATGGATGAGCGCTTTGAGGGAAAAGGGCAAGAAAAAGTCCTGTTCTAACTCCTTTATTTGAAAGTGTCCCACGTCTACTAGCCAGTCTGGAATAATTTTAACCAGGCAAGCCCAATTATATTTTTGGAGACAGGGAAAGCCAAATCCCGCCGAGTCTCTCTCAAGGACAAGTTTATTTAAGGATAATTTAACTTTTTGTTTCCCCCACAAAAAGATCTTAAAGGCTTTGTTCATTCTTTTCAGATCACAAGATTTTATAAACAAAGGCATATTTTGCATTATATATAGGAATTTAGGGAGAATAGTCATTTTAACCAGGTTTATTTTTCCTGCCAATGTAAGCGGGAAGTTTAACCATCTGGATAAGTCGTTTTCCACTTTGATAATAAGCCCTACAAAATTTTCCTCATACCATTTTTCTGGTGAGATATTAACATTAATCCCTAAATACCTCAAACTCTCAACTTCCTTAAATGGACATTCACTTTTACAGTTACCTGACTTTTGAATCCATAATATTTCCGATTTTTGTGAATTTACCTTATATCCAGAAAACGTACTAAAACTGTCAAGAATTTTCATGAGTTTTGGGATATTTTCATCTGCTTTACTGATGAAGACTAGTAGGTCGTCCGCGTAGAGGGATATTCTAAACTCTTTAGAGCCCACTTTAATACCTTGCAGGTTATTCCTCAACACTGTTGCTAATGGTTCTATACATAAATTAAACAGCAGGGGTGATAACGGACATCCTTGCCTGGTCCCTCTGTTCAATTGGAAATTCTCGGATAATAGGCCATTTACCACTAAGGCTGAGAATGGGTTATCATAAAGTTTAAAAATAAATTTGAGGAAATTACCTATTAGGCCAAAGCTAGCTAACGAGTTAAAGAGGTGCTGCCACTCTATCGCGTCGAAAGCTTTTTCGGCGTCTATGGCAATCACTGCCTTATCATCCCTCTGATATGTGTTATCCTTAGCCTGAGCATTATAGTAGTCTACTGTCAGGAGCAATTTCCTTAAGTTGGTAAATGAGGACCTACCCTTTATAAATCCAGTTTGGTCACTGTGTATTAACCTTGGTAGTAATTTCTGGAGTCTTGCTGCTATAATTGCTGTTAATATCTTGTAATCGGAATTGAGCAATGAAATTGGGCGGTAAGCGTCCAGAGATTCGGGATCTTTACCTTTTTTGGGGATTAAAATAATTGTTGACCTAGTAAATTCTTTAGATGGAGCTGCACCTTTAATATAAAAGTAATTAAATAGGTCAACCAAATATTTTACAATATTATTTTGTAAGATTTTATAATATTCGTTTGGGAGCGCATCCGGCCCTGCAGCTTTATTCCAGGCTAGATTATTGATTGTTTTCTCAACTTCCTCCTGCGAAATTGGATTATTTAGTTCTGTTAACTCTTCCTCCCCAAGGTTTGGTAGATTACATGCTTCCCAGAACTTTATCTTATTATCCTCATTACTTACGGAGGATGAAAAGATTTGCTTATAGTATTTTAAGAATTCCGCGCTAATATCATTAAGTTGGGTTAGTCTTTTCTTATCACTTTTTATTGCCAAAATAGTTCTCGAACCCTTAGTTGCTTTAACCAAGTTAGAAAGGCATTTGCCCATTTTCCCCCCATGTCTATAATATTTTGCATTTGTTTTTACAACTTCTGAGGCTGCGTTCTGATGTAAAAAAATTTCCCTTTCCCTCTTTGCTTGCTGGTATGCACTCCATCCTCCACTTGACAGATCCCTTAAGTAAGCGTTGTATGCGTTAACTAATTGGTTAGCAAGTTGTGTGTTGCGCTCACTATTCTTTTTTTTTATATGGCACAAATATGCCTTTACTTCTCCCCGCAACACCGCTTTAGAAGCTTGCCATACAATTTCAGGGTTTTGAACCGAGTTTTGGTTAATATAAATATATTCTTTCCATTTTTCATTTAGCCAAATTTTGAATTTAGAGTTATTAGTAAGATATTTTGGGAAGCTAAACGAAAGATAAGATCTTTTTATCAAGTCAGTTTGTAATTGTAATATAATAGGGGCGTGGTCTGACAAAATGATTGCAGAAATTTCTGCCCTTGGTGTCCTGCCTGCTAATTTTTTGTCTATTAAAAAGTAATCAATACGTGAGAAAGTTTTGTGGGTTTTAGATTCACAAGTGTATTCTTTTACATCGGGATTTTGCAATCTCCAGATGTCCACCAGATTCAAAGTTTTTTTAAATTTTTTTAAAATCTTTGTCTCAGCCTTATAACTTTTATTTTTATTATTATTTTTTTTTTTAATCATACTGTCAGCTCTATGTGAGCGATCCAGGGGGTATTGTGTAATTAGATTTAAATCACCTGCTATAATCAGACCATCATCTAAATAGTTTGTTAATCTCCTTGTTAAGTTCTGCCAGAATTCTTTGTCTCCGTTGTTTGGAGCATAGATATTACATAGCGTATATTTATGATTGGCTATAACTACCTGTACTATAATCAGTCTACCTTCTTCGTCAATAAATTTATGTGTTATTTTGTAGTCTAAATTTTTATGGAACAATATTGCTACTCCCCTCTTTCTTTTGATACCCGAAGTCGCCACTACTTCACCAACCCAGCCTGACTTAAGTTTAAGAGCTTCATTGGCTACCACATATGTTTCTTGTAAAAAAGCAATTTGCGCCCTGCACCCCTTTAGGTGTTTCAAAATAGCTTTTCGCTTAATGGGTGTTGTTATTCCGCGAACGTTCCATGAAACCAAATTAATCACTGTCTCACTCATATTTTAACCACCGGCTTTTAAAAAAAAAAAGATGTGGGAAAGGCCAGGAAGAGGAGGAAAAAAAGGGGGAGAAAAAAAAAAAAAAAAAAAAAAAAAGGGAATAAGAATGGAAAAGAGGATAAGCCCTCATTTCGAATAAAAAAACTTTTTAAGACCCAATCGTTATGACTTTTCGGTGTTGCCATTTCTTACATCAAAGAATTTATCTAAGATCAAATATAGTTAATTCCTATTCAATTATCTCTAGTTTCTCCTAGATATTATCCAGAAAGGAATTAGCTTCCGCCCTGTTGGACAAAACATGCCATTCTCCAGACTTCAACACTTTGATCTTAGCTGGATATAAAAGAAAAGCATTAAAACCTTTTTCTATTAATTTAGAACAAAACGGAGCCATTTCCTTTCTGCGATTAGAAGTCTCAGTTGAATAATCTTGAAAAAGAAAGATTTTTTTATCATTTACACGAACTGTAGCTTTCTTTTTCCTATAGTAACTCATAATGGCAACTTTATCTTGAAAATGCGAAAATTTCACGATTATGGATCTATTTAGTACGGTGCCATCTGGTCTTTTTTTTTCGGGGCCTATTCTATGGATTCTTTCAATCAATATTTTAGTTCGACTAGTAGGCATCTCTAATAGATTTGGTAATATTTCATCCATAAAATTATTGAGGTCAGCAAATTCTTGGGTTTCAGGAACACCTACTATTCTCAAATTGTTGCGTCTGGAACGATCTTCTAGATCGTCCAGTCTATCCTGTAGTTTTTTAATTGTATAATCATAATGCTTCGAGTCTTGCTCTCGTGTGTTCAGTCTGTCTTCAATTTCAGAGATTCTAGCCTCTGCTTCATCTAACCTATTATTGAACTGCCTTACTTCCAGTGACAGTGCTGCTACATCTTGTCTGATCAACTCTAGGTGGGGTAACATTGATAGTGAAAACTGTTCTACCAACTGTTGAACATCTAGATTTGTCTGGAGAGTAACATGTTCCTCTGTTATACTATCTTGAGATAGCGAGGTCTGGGATTTAGCTTTGAGTTTGTCTTTTTTTGGTGGCATCATGGGTGATTTATTTTTAGCTATATGTACGAATTTCTCCATGTAAAGTGCAAAAAAAAAGTGCTAAGGGGGTGAAGAATATGGGGAAGTGTAAAAGATTAAAAAAAAAAAAAAAAAAGTTATTATGTGCAGTATAAGCTGTGTCTTGTTTGAGGGTGATAAGGGGAAATAAAAAAAAAAAAAAAAGGGGAAGGGTGAATTAAGAAGTGTAGATGTGAGGTGCAAATTAAGGACGATCCTCAAGTGGGAATTAGTGCATTTATAAGAATGTATATGTGATGTGAGAAAAAAAACTCTGTAAACTAAACTAGACAGAAAAAATTCTACCTTTAATTAGTTATCTCGTTCCCTTTTTATTTCCTTCTTCCTCCCTCGCCTCAGTATTCTATAGCCTGAACCAGAGTGTATATGTAGGAGATTAGCAATTTACTTTAAATATCAGCTCTAGGACGTTAGCTAGTCTCTTTAACTCAAGAGGATCTTAGTTAATACAATCACCCAACTAGAAAATTTGATAGTCAGAGGGACACAATTTTAGTGACCTAAATTTCTATGATCCCCAAACTAGAGTAAAAATTTAACGTTATTAGAAAGACTTCTTTTTGCAAATAAGAGTGTTCACAGAATATACAGACATTACCTTAAAAAACATAAGAAAAAAAAAAAAAAAAAAAAAAAAAAGAAAACAGCATCAACTAATTAACTAGTTAACTTTTTCCTGGCTTCAGGGTTTTAGCACACACTCAATCTTAATATGAAAGACAGCCTAGGATTAATCAAAAGAAATATCAAATGAGATGTATCTATGTCTGCCTTTAACAGAGTAGTAATACATCCTCCACATAAGAAAGATAACTCTGGGTATACCCACCAAGATGGGTGACCTAAATCAATATTTGTATGACCAGTAGCAATATTTTCTGTGTAGCTGTCAGCCCTTATTTCACACATTCCTGAGTAATTTCAGATTTGAAAGTTTTAGATAGTGTCGCATATTCACATGGTTTACACTTGTTCCTCCCACATTTATACATTCCTAAGTGTGTGAGCCATGAGCTTTGTACAATGGACACAGGGGGCAGGTCAGATGGAGAGATCATATTCCCTATAGTCATTCCTCGCCTGAAGGAACACCTGACACTCTTTGTGGGATCTGAAGACAGTGTTCTGTAATTGTGTGTATTATGAAGTTGCGCTTTGCTTCCTGTATGTAGATATCCCTATCCATTACCACAACTGAACCGCCCTTATCGGATGATTTTATCACTATGTCTTTACACTTTTTAGGTTAATCAAGGGCTTTCCTCTCCTGGAAGGATAAGTTGGATGTTCTAGCTTCACTGGAGACTTGTGTGTGTAAGGATTTCAGATCTCTCTCCACCCTTCGATAGAAGGTTTCAATCACTGTTCCCCTGCTCTGTATGTGTGATATACCTTTTATTCACTCACTTCCTCTTGACCCTCAGCCCTATTTAAGGAAGCATTTCTCAGGTCATCATTGCCTGAAAATTAAAGTTGATTTCGTATGTGTTAATCTTAACACTTATTCCTAACTTTATCCACAGGTCTAACCTAATCCAAAGGAGTTTACTCTCTCTTCAGATTCCAAATATTACCTACGCTTTTTGTTAAGCCATTATCCTGACGTATCTTTTTTCTATCATTACTACGGAGTTCCTGATTATAGATCCCTGAGCTTCCGGATCTACTTTTGGCTTTCCGCTCAAGCCGCACTCACACAGCGGGTTCCGCTCTCCAGGAGTTGTCATACTCTGCTCTCTCTTGGCTGCTGCAGCTCCCGGACTGTATTTCTAAAGTACCGCTCTCCACGCTACAGATTGGTAATGTTGTACTCAGTACTTGTGACATTTATTTATTGATCTCTGGCATATCCACCTGCATAACGGTCATTCCGGTTTAACCTCTCTCTGCTCATGATATTCAAATACCGGATCTGTTTGTATGGATGCATTTGTATATATTTTAGTATGGCTGATGTGAGTGCGTGAAAAACCATCAGAGAATCTTACTTTGACTATACCTCATTATATTCATTCGATATTAAGTGTTTCTACCTAAAGTCTGAATCTGAAGCTTATATTCACTGTCCTGGTTTACTATTTCTAAAGTGTATTACTCATTATACAGTTTGCTCTTGTTAAAATTGGTTACTCTTATTGAATATCATGTTTATATTCAGATAAGCTACACAATTACTTAATAGAATTGTCTCACATTGTATCAACCGGGGAAAACAACCATTTTTATTCGGTTTATGCATAAAAAAGCTACAAAACTTTATTTAAAGATACAGAGTATTACAGTATGGGATAGAAAGAGGAGGGGGTTCTAAACCCACAAAAACTATTGTTTGTGCCTACATCCTTATCGGTTTCAGTATTATCCCATAGAATACTTTCAAGCATGGTAGCATCGACCGCTTGTTCAAAAGTACAATCTGTACTATTATCTGAGCTACCCTCATTGGTATACACCTGAGCCGAAGAGGATTGCTTATCAACCGTAAAAAAATGTTTACGTAAGGTGACATTTCTAATAAGCCTGTGCACATCTATAATAGTTTGGAACATATTAAAGTTGTTTGTGGGCACAAAGTTAAGACCATAGCCTAATACCTTAAATTGTATGGGGGAAAGGTTAAATTTGGAGAGATTAATTACATTGTAGATTTGTACTTCATCTGAGGCCTGTTGCCTCTGAGTTGATATCTGTTTTGGAGGTTAGATGTAGGACCCCCCCTGTCGGTTGCAGGTGGGCCAATGGAAAAACCTGTTCAATTTTTCTACTTTCTTCAAGTGAAGGAGCTAATGTTGTACTAGATAGGGCCTGTTGATAATTTGATTGTATTACTTGTGAATTTTGGTATACACCCGGTGTATTTCTATCCACTTGTTCATGATAACGTGATTGGTGCTGAATATCTGAAACTCCAAAGCTTGTGTGGGGAAGCAGATTATGTCCTATGTTGGTGTAGGGATGTTGTAAATTGGCTGCAGTGTGATCATGGGTACCTAGATAGATAGTGTTATTCTTAAGTATGCCTGATCTCCCCTGGTGAGCCTCTTCTTTCCCTGAGCTCTCCTCACCTGAGGACACATCGCTATCAGAAAAATGTACTTGTTTATTCTGGCTGTTCTGTCGTGAACCCCTTCTACGTCTATTCCTTCCTCTAGCAGATCTCCTAGAGTTGAAACCTCCATATTGCTGCTCCCTTCTAGATGTAAATCTTTGGCTGCGTTTCCATACATCTACTGTATTTGAATTGTAATCAGTAACATCCCTAAGATATTTAGTATTTTTCCTAATGACAATATCATTTTTAACACTAACCAAAACAGATTTTAAAACAGTATCAATTTGTAAATAGTTAGAGTCAGTCTGACGTGCCAACAGTTCATTTTGAACCTCATGTATGTTTTTCCTAAGATCATTCAGTATTCTCATTTTAAATGTAACCAATAATAGCATCAATCTCACTGAACATTCACTCAAGATGTCATTCCACGAGTTAATAAATTCAATGTCCGTTGTCTCAAAGGTTGGGAATTGATTTTTAAGATAATCTATTACTAGAAAAACTTTCCTGATATTGGAAGCAGAATTTCTTCTTTTCAAAAACCCAGTTTGGTCTATATGTTTTACTGATTATAAAACAATTTGAAATCTCTCTGCCATAATACCTGTCAGTAATTTATAGTCTGAGTTCAGAAGAGATATGCGTCTATATGAATCCATCAAAGTTGAGTTTGTATTTGGTTTAAGTATTAACGTTGTCCAAGATGATATAAAATTAGGCAACATTGCTTTCTTTTCCATAAAATATGAATTAAATAGGGGGGCGGAGACAGCTACTAAGGCAGCAAGACATGCTTTCTGCAGCTCTAAGCTCTCAAACTTAATTTTCTAGATTATTTTATATTAAAAGAGCTCAAAAAAATTACTGGGATTTATTTGAGAACAAGCTGTATTGTCCTACACATAAAGACACTAAAGGATTTCCTCTTTTGGGACTATAACTTTGATATCCCTCTTCAGCCTTACCACGTGTAACTGCTACAACTAAATACAAAAATCTTTACCGATATGGAGCCACTGGAAGCCTGGGAACAACGCACCCAGCAACTCCTAGAAAGGCATTACCGGAGTATGCAGGAGGACATACAGTTGCTGATTTTGGCCTTTATGTCGCCATTAACCCGTGCAACGGAGAGTTCTGGACTTCAGGAGGCCACATCGGGACTGAAGCAATCTTGCATTAAAGCAGCCACATTTCCCCAGGCACGACAGAAGGTAGTGCCCACAGAGGAGACAGAGCAAATTATCTGGCCAACTAATCCGCAACTACCAGGCTGGAGAGAGGGTGAGCCGCAGGACATGGGGGCGATAGATGGGATAGTGAAAGGAAGCCCATCACCAGTGACACTGGAATCATCAGACACCCGCGAGCATTGCAGCACCTTACAGCCACCTAATCTCCTTGCAGATCCTGCACGGCATACTGTCGCCCAGCTGAAGGCCAAATTTCTGATTGTCACCCAGAGCACGGACAGCCTAAAGGCAGCTAGGAGCCCTCATCGTGGTCATAAACCTAACTACATACCCAGAGAAACGACCAGCATTTCCAGAGCGGCAGGCCTTGGTGGAGGGTCGAGGGTCCCGGCAACTATACAACATAACCGCATGGTCCATAGATCAGCTCAAAGTCAACACCTCTCTCTTGGACAACGCTCTAGCACTACCGCAAGAACCGCCAAATTGAGCCATGTGTTCATGAGGGAGGTAGGAGACACCGCTAACCCGCTTATGACCTTGCAGGTTATTCTGGTCCCTCAGAGAGTCGGTATCGGGTAACAGATTAACGGCTCGTCACAACAGAACTAAAGCTCCCTTGCCACCTTTGGATTTAACTCTTTCCCTGATAACCCTCCTACTGGTGGATTAACACGGACATCTTCTTCTGATTTGCTTTTGTTGCCCCAGGCCTGTATTAACCCTTTCATTATTGTATATTACCCTCATCAGTCTATAAGTTAAGGTTTCCTTTAATATATTTACCATGGGGCTGTTACTGACGGTTTGAAAGTTGCTTTTCTATAGGTTTGTTGCCACCAAAACTTCTTACAAGTTATGTGGGACTATGAAACGAATTATATCTCTTCCCCATAAATGTAATATAGCACTGTCCTAAGCCTGACATGTTTAGCCCTAAAAGTTTTCAGCACATTGTTATCTCTAAATACTACTAAGCCTATACCCTACTGTTCTGAGAGTCCTTAGTATATTTGACATCCCTCTACACTATTTTGTTAGATATTTCCGCATTGGGATAACATAGGGCAGCTGAAGCTTTATTATCAATATTTCTACACTAAGCTTTAGTGCTCTTATAATTTATATTACTATCCCAAACTCAATACTAACATGTGTTGCATTGACTTTTTCTATTATGTTCTTGCTGCTATTCCTTTCTGTATAGGCTATATTATGTTATAACACTGAAGTAAAGAAGCATGATATATGTTGGTCTTGTCATTATGCTTGTGTTCATAGTTTGATACCGCATGGCTCACTGTTTATATTGTTTCTCCCATACTATTTACCAGATGACATTTGCTGACTTGTTCATTTCAAATAATTCTGCCACACTTCTCATGTGGATGCTATGCCACTGTTTTCTCTCCTAGCTTCTAGCTCATATAAGATAATGATGTTTTAGATATCTGAAGAGGTTTTGTTGAACCCCTCTTATGCTAATTACATTATACTGTCACAATACAATGTTATGCCTCATGTGTAAAGCATTTAGAACCTTCGCTGCATGCATAATGTCAGATAAAACCTCTAGTATCTTTATGGTAACCATACTATAATATCTAAAACTGTACTTTTGTTTCGGAAGCTACGATATCTAAATCAACTGGTATGGAGACACTAGTTATCATTTTGCAGACTAGGATTCTTTATAGACCTGCCCATAGGTTTATCACATATGCTTATCCATTAGTTGTTTCAATATAAACATAGTTCTTTACCCCTATTTATAACGTAACTAAAATACCTCAGAGGACTAAAATACAGCTGTTAGAGTAACACTTTAACTAGCTCCGCCTCCCCCTATCCCAATCCTTTTACTCCCCCTTACCTTATTTTGAGCGGCTCTTGCCCGCTGCATCCCTTCACCCATATTCTGCTCACTTGCTAAGCTCACTATCTATACGTATTAAACTCTTTATGAGAAAACCATATATTAACTGTTGTTCCTTAGAAATCACATGAAGGGTTCTCATTGATCTGCTAATAAGTAAGCCATTTCCATTATTCCTGATAATTTTCAATTATACCTGAGCTTTAGCTACCATAACCTATTATATTTAAAAAAAAATAAAAAAAAATGAGGTCACTAATAATACAACTCAATATTGTGTAACACATTGTTAATAATCTCTCTCTGTATTCTTGCTTATGGTGTACAATATATATGCTGAAGCTCACCCCGCAGCATTGATTAAAAATTGGTTTCTCATGTTAATGCATACCAATATGTCGCCTATGATACATATGCTGTTGATCCATATAGTTTGTTCTTGGAGATTTATCTCTCCATCCTGTTTCTTGACCTAATTGTCCAATGCAGTGTTGAGCTGTTGCTTATATGATTTTGTATATTGTTGAAACCTCAATAAAAAAATATATTTAAAAAAAAAAAAAAAATATGAATTAAATAGAGAATTCAAAGTAGGTATTATACAATCAACCAAAAGTTTATAATATTCATTTGGTAGTAAGTCTGGCCCTGGCGATTTGTTGCTCTTTAATTTCTTAATCGCCTTTCTAATCTCTTCTTCTGAGATTGGTTCAATTATCTTGTTCATCTTAGCATTATCTATTTTAGGAAGTTTTTGCCTGGACCAAAAATCTTCTTTGTTATCTTGATTTAATTTGTCTGAACTATATACCTTTTGATAATAATCCTCAAATGATTTTGGGATATCTTCGGTTTTATCCAATACCCTCCCTTCTTTGTTTATGGTACCTATAGAGGTGGAGCTTCTTGACTTATCAACTACTTTTGCTAAAAGTACACCAGAATGTTTATTGTTTAAAAAAATCGATAATCCGTTTATTACCCACCCCCCAGTTTTGCATAACCAGCACTGTTATATTAATACACATTTTACCTCTTTGATTAGCTTGTATCTAAGCCTCTTCAGACTGCCACTTTATCTCAGAGCATTTGACAGACATACAGTTTAACCAATCAGTGCAGACTCCTAAATAACTCCACGGGAGTGAGCACAATGTTATCTATATGACACACATGAACTAGTACTGTCTAACTGTGAAAAACTTTCAAAATGCTCTGAGCTAGGAGGCAGTTTTCAACGGTTTAGAAATCAGTTTGAGCCTACCTAGATTTAGCTTTTCAAAATTACCACCAAGGGAACAAAGCTAATTTAATGCTAAAAATCAATTGGAAAGTGGTTTAAAATCGTATGCCCTATCTGAATCATGAAAGTTTAATTTTGACTAGACTGTCCCTTTATGTAGTAATAGGTCTCTAGCTTCCTTAGCTTCTTCATAACAATGCCAATTCCTTCTTGGTCATCTAGATACCTTTTATATGCTGATGTTAGTCTACTTATAATTTCCTTCTCTCTATTTCTTTTTTGTTTTATTCCTGCTTTTAAATGCTATAATTTCCCCTCTTATTACTGCTTTAGAAGCTTCCCAATAAATCTCTGGTCTATCTAGGTATTCTTGGTTATTCACAGCATATTCTTGCCATTTTTCAGTGAGAACATTTTTAAATTGTATATCATTAATCAGATAACCAGGAAATCTAAGTCTCTTAAGGGGGAGTTTACCATTGTTAGTATGAATGCTTAGGATAATTGGAGCATGATCTGAAATAGTTATTTCTTTTAATACAACTTTTGCATCCATTCCGAATAGTCTTTCTGAGATCAAAAACATATTGATCCTTGAAAAGGTTTTATGTGCCTTTGTGACACAGGTATAGTCCCTACTCACTGGGTTGCTATCTCTCCAAATATCCTTTAGACTTAAATTATACATACATTTTTTGAGGAGGTTAGCCTCTAGTTTATCTCTCCTGGTTTTCTTAAAGGCTGTACCTTGTCTAAACCTATCTAATAGCACCTGAAAGACCATATTAAAATCCCCACCTACTGTATGATGAGGTCTTCTACATTATCCAACAGTTGAAATTGAAGATTTGACCAGAATTTGGGGGAATGCTCGTTAGGGCCATACACATTACATAAGGTAAATTTTGTCCCTTCAATTTCCAATTTTAAAATCATATACCTTACCTCAGGATCTAAGTAACAGGATGCTATTGAGTATTGAAACTTTTTCCTACTTTTACAAGAGGTTCCAAAAACCTCGCCAACCCAACTAGTTTTCATTTTACTTAATTCCTCTCCTTTTAAATGTGTCTCCTGTATGAGGGCTATATCAGTCCCCAAGTCCTTGAGTTGTTTAAATATTGCTTTCCTTTTTATTGGCGAGGTGATACCCCCCACGTTCCAGGAGGTACACCGCAACTGGTTAATTATGCTAATTCTAATATATTAATCAGATGAAGAGGGACACACACAAAAAAAAACCAAAAAAACATTCTCCAAACAAAATAATAACTCATCTCTCTTTTCTCTCCTACCCAACGTGATAGAACGTCACATTCCCTATTTAACGGCTTTATACCAAGGGGACTGAGTACTTTACAATTTTTAGTAACATAGGTATTAGTCTGAATGACTTTAACCCTCATTATTTCAGCACTTCACTCATGAATACCTCTGCTTCTTTAATATTTTCTAGGATTTTAACCTCTTCATCTCCCTGTACACGAATTCTGGCTGGGTATATTAGAGTAGCATTAAAAACATTTTTTTTATCAATTTAGTGCATATTGGTGACATGCCTTTCCTTTTATTAGTCACATTTACCGAGAAGTCTTGAAATATAAGGATTCTTTTATATTCTATAGTTATTTCTTTCTTTTTCCTGTACTGTACTGTAACAATTTTATCTTATCTTGAAAGTTAAGAAACTTAGCAATTATGGGCCTAGGCCTGTCATTATGTCTGCCTTCTCTCAATGGGCCTATCCTATGGGCTCTTTCAATTGTAAAAGGAATGTCAGTAGGGGAATTATCCAGAAGCTTAGGTAAAGTTTCTGGTATCAATACAAAAAAATATCTTTGTTTCGTGTACTTTCTGGAAGTCCTATTAATTTGATATTATTCCTGCGTGCACGATTCTCTAAATCATCCACCTTCTGTTGCAGGCTATCATAATTTTTTTCCATAATGTTCATTTTTTACTCATATCTAGTTGCATTGTCTTCCACATCAGATATACGCTGTTCTGCCTCAGTAAGTCTTTTTGCAAACTCTCTAATTAACTAAGCCAGATATTTCTGATGTGATCTGATCAAACTGTGGTATGAAAATATCTGAAATAGTTTTAACCAATATTTGTGTGTCTATCTGGTTGATACTCTAGTTAATAGATTCTGATACAATTTCATTGCTTCCTTTATATTTTTTATCTCTATTTCTAGAAGCCATTGCTGGAGATTTATTCTTAGATTGTGATAAATATTTATCCATGTGTGTGATGCAAAATACGAAAAAAAGGAAACAAAAACAAAAATTCTCCTTTTTTTTTTCTTCTTCTTTTTTTTCCCCCCACTTGTGTTACTAAATACCCCCCATAAAAGGGGGGGGGGGTGAAGGGATTGGTAGTAGAGTACAAAATGTCACAAAAGGGAGTGAAGGGGGAAGTGATGCAGGGATTATATGACCAGCAACTTTCTAAGGAACCAAGGTAATCTATAATATGATCCCTTGTAATTCAAAAGTTGGCGAATAGATTAAACAATATAAAATAAATTTTATCTCAATGTTCAACCTTTTCTAAACTTTTCCCTTTTAGATTGATTTAATATACCGTGGAAGCGCGATCACCCACAATTAGTATGTCATGTTCATTGGGTTGTTTTAACCAGCAGCCTTCATTATACCAGACCTATAACCCATCAAAAAGATAATCAACAGAATACATATAATGTCGTTTTCAAATAGCTATAATCTGCAATTCTTATAAAATGTACATAACACTCTGATTGCTATAACAATATGAGTATATTGTTATAGCAATCAGAGTGTTATGTACATTTTGTAACTATTATATTATTATATTAATCAAGCTTTTTACCACAATATAAATTATACATTCCCTTTATTCTAGAAATAAAGCCGTTACTATACCATCTATAGCATTAGGAATATAAATTTCTTTAAAATTTTAAGAGCTAGTAACCTTTCTTCTCTAATTATCAATTATATTATCTTAGGTTCTAAAACTTTCTTAACCTACAATAGGTCTCTAACTATATTGAAGCCTTTTTCCTTATATTTACAAAATACCATTTCATAAATTTTTATAAAACAGAAAGATAATTTTGATTTCAATTATCCTGGGGAGATATGAATAAAATGTATTCTGACTTTCAAGTTTTATATTCTGTGGGACCTTTAGTGCGCCTATGGTCTTCCCTGTAAAAACTTGTATTTTCCATATCAACTATTGTCCCACAAAATTTAAGTTATAACAGGCCAAATATACAATTTTTCCTCTGAGATTGCAGCTCCTTACTAGGAATTTTTACAGTCCCCTTTTTTTTCTTAGGTTGTGGACCGGACGTGTAAATCTTGTTTCACTCTTATTTAGGCCTATTTAGAACAGCAGTCCAAGTTTAGCTTTCAGCTAACTCATCCACCCAGGGCTTTAAATTACCCTCTGCAAACTGAGGCAGCTTCAGCACCTTATATTCCCTTATTTTGTGGCCCTTCTGCCCCTTTATCCCAGTGGTTTTTAACTTTAAAATAACTCAGTTCTTTCCAGGGAGGTGTGGGAATTACGCAATTAAAGTGTAAAACTTATCTTCAGCCCTCACCGACATCTTCACTGAGATCAAATACACTTATGGCCCCATTAAGGGTATTTAAGACCTAGCTCTCAACATATAAAAATACCTTTACTCACAGCTCCAGGATCACAATGTCCACACATGACGCTCCCGTCGCCATGTTAGCTCAGACTTACAGGTCAGGCGAGTTGCACTATTCGCTAACTTTCTTGCCTCCGTGGCACGTCTATATATTCAAAATAGTTGCTGCACTCTTACGGGTCAGGTATTTCGATATATTTAGTATCAACCTCCTCCAGCGTATGCACCTCGGCACCTTTTGCTGACTTCCAGGAGAAGGGCAGTTTAGCTTCCAGCCCTTCCAGCCTTTCACCGGCTGTTTCAGTGTCCCTGGCGTGCAAACAAAACCCCACCGCCAAGGGGATCAGGCGCGGGAGTTGTTCCAGACGCAGTAACAGCTTGTTCTCCTGCACGTCCGTTCCGTCCACCGGAAGTCGATGATTCGAAAAGTCAGTTAATTATAATATAACATTTAAATAGACTATTTGTCCTTAGCATTTTATAACAATTAACAAGAAACTGTGGTCAAAAACAGTCAACCAAGAAATCAACAAATTAAATGTTTGCCTATCAGAATCTGAGTGAGAAAGACAACTCTCTTTACTAGGTATATTGAAAAAGAAAAATACTCATCACTTTGACTCCGGTACTCAAGTTAGAGGGATATCTTCTTTGCATGGTGAGTCAGAGTTCATAGTGGTGCTTGGGTTTGACTTTGCTTTTTTAGGTTTTCTGGCTTTTCCCACTGGCGTCCACTCTCGCTGGAAAGTTTTCTTCTAGAAATTTGGTATTGTTGGTATGGTGGGAGAGTCAAAATGGATCTGTAAGCGTTGGAATGTGGTGAATCCCTCTGCTAGTGTGGATCAGGTGTAGTTGATGTTCTGATGTGAGAAAACAAACTTAAAAGGAAAGTTCCACCTGTATTTGATCTGGGCCTTGATAAGGGCTGTTGTTATTGGTTTGAGATCTCTTCGTTTTCGTAAGGGGATAGGAAAGATGTCTGTGAATATTTGTATTGAATGGCCTTCGAATTGGATGGTTTGATGTGTTCTGGCCGCCTTGAGAATGAGCTCCTTTATATGAAAATAATGGAGTTTGAGGATAATGTCTCTTGTTGATGATTGTTGAGGTTTAGTTTGGGCTCTATGCACCCTATCCATGAGAAACATTTCAGGTTCTGTCTCAGGAATTAGTTGGTGAAAAATCTTAGACACAGTCGCCTGAAGATTTTTGTATGATTCCGGTAAGTTTCTAATTCGAAGGTTAGATCTGCGAGATCTATTTTCTAAATATTCAATTTGTTCTTCGAGTTTAGAAATATATTCTGAATGTTCTGATAAGGTGTTTTGAATCTGAGGAATTTCTTCCGCAAAATTGTCTGTTTTTTCTTCAAGTTCCGCCATGCAGATACCAATATCTTTAATATCTTGTCTCAAGTCAGATAACGCAGCTTTTAGTTCTTCTTGGAACAGAGATTTTATTTGGGATACAAGTTTTTTATTCTGAGTACCTGTGATGTTAGGTACAGCAATTTCTGTACTACTTACATTCATATTGTCACTAGAAGATGGAAAACCTTTTTTCTGTTGTTTTTGTTTGAGTTGCGATTTACTAAGGCACTCTTTAAATGTTTGTGTTTTGTTCTTCATCTTGTCTACTTTAGTAGTGGTTTATATATTGGATTGGATAGATTGGTATATATGTAGAAAGCTGATAATGCTGTGTGATAAATCTCAGGAGCTGGGGTGTAGATAGTGGCTATTTAGGTATAAAGCAGCATGCTATTCTGTGTTATGCAGACATTGTATGAGACTTCAAAGGTTATTAGAGCCTGCCATCTCTTGTTCTGTTAATCTTAGCAGTTTTTCATTATTGGAGCTCCAAAGGGTATGGGAGATCAGAGGTAAAGTCTAGAGACATTTTGCAGATATTGAGCAGTTCCTTTGTTTTGAGACTGAATGGACCTTTAGTTATTTCCTCTCAGTCAGCTCCTGAATCACCGCTATGTAAGCTGCCTAGTCAGGCCAAGGAGAAAGGGAATGGCATGTATAAAGGTCCAGAAAGGAACTTCAGTGCTCTAAATACTGTCCTTTACATGTCTAGTATATTTATTAAGTTACCGATAATGTGTAGTAGGAATGTTCTCTTGGTAACAGGTTGGTAATGTGCTTAGATGCTATAGCAGTGATATGCTAATGGCTTAGTAGTTTATTAATTTTATTAAATGGCGTCTTTTCCCGCCCAAGTTTTGTTAGTTATAAATAACTTTTTATTCCTGCAGTGGTTATACTATTACTACAAGCAGTCTCCAGCCTCTTTCTAATAATTAAAGCACTGTGGTGCTGGTATATCAATGTTGCCCACTTATTGTAACTTTCTTTTGTACCCACCTGTATTGCCCGGTGTTTGTATGTGGATGTTCTCTTGAGTGCTGCGATATTTACTGTCTCAGTCTGATGGTTAAGTTATTGAATCATAGCGGTTATCAGGTCTGCCCTGAGGTATCTTTCTGTGGCGTTTGTACCTTGTCCAGCCATCGGAACAGAGCCCAACCCTCCGGGGGCTGCAAGTGATCCGGAGGCTCCCAAGTATATGTTATCATCTTCCAAAGATAACAGATGTCCACTTGAAGTCTTCCAGTGGGTCTTCACGATAGGAACAGTATTTGAAAATAAAATGTAGGTGTTTCAAGGAAATATTTTTGATTATATTAATTACTCTGGCCGGAGCTCACAGCATACACCTCTTGGTTTTTCAACTGCAGGCCACGCCCCTCATCCCTAAATATTTAAGGGTTTTAGTTTGGAGCTTTAGCGAGCAGACATCAGAAAGCGAATGAAACTCATGTTGCGGGAGAGAAATGTTCATTAATTCAAATTTTTGTGAATGAACTAAAAAGTTTGAGAACTGACCAAATTTGTCTAGTTCTGACATTATTTCTGGAATGGTGCTGGCTAGTGATGATAAGGTAAAGAGCAGATCATCTGCATATAAGGCTATTTTGAAGTTGTGTGGGCCACTTTCCAAACCTCTAATATTAGAGTTTGATCTGACGTGTGCTGCCAAAACCTCCATTGTCAATATAAACAGTGTAGGTGACAAGGGGCACCCCTGTCTCATTCCATTTTTGATATTGAAAGGTCTAGACAGCATAACATTCACCTTTACCT
Organism: Bombina bombina; assembly: GCF_027579735.1. Taxonomy (NCBI): domain Eukaryota; kingdom Metazoa; phylum Chordata; class Amphibia; order Anura; family Bombinatoridae; genus Bombina; species Bombina bombina. Next base: position 171,537,955 of record NC_069502.1, on the reverse strand, counting down.
TAGCGATTGGGTGGGAGTATAAGCTAAATATTTGTGAAATCACTTTTTCTGCATCAATCATGAGGATCACCACTGGGATAGCATTATGTTTGGCAAAGGACATTAAGATTAGGGCTCTGATTGTGTTATCCCTTGTTTCTCTGCATGGAACTAATCCTACTTGATCTGTGTGTACAATGTCTTGTAGAATGTTAGATAAGCGCTTCTAAAATCTTTCCTATAATTTTTACATCTGTATTTAGGAGGGAGATGGGTCTATAGCTGCTTGGAGTGGTGGGTGGTTTATTTGACTTCGGTATGACTGATATATGAGCAAGTAACAGCTCACTTGGTAGAGTTTGATCATTATCTAATGTGTGAAAAAGGTTTTGGAGGTGCGAGGCCAATATGTGTTTGACTGATATATGAGCAAGTAACATCTCACTTGGTAGAGTTTGATCATTATCTAATGTAGTGCTTACCAAACTGTGTGTCGTGACACATTAGTGTGTCGGCGGCAGTTTGCAGCTGTGTCCCTGCTTTAGCACAATTTTTTTTTTATTTAAATTTTTTGGGGGTTTCCGACTTTCCGCTTGCCTGCTACGCATATCACATGATTGATACCTAGTGGGTCACAGATCATCTTAACCTATTGGCGCAGCTAGGCAGGAACTAAAACTATTCCCATTGGTGGCTTATGCAAGTGTCTTTATCTAATATTCCACCAAATATTCAGAAACTGTGTTCATCCCATCAACCTCATACATTCCATTAAAATAGTAAGTAGCTATTGGTGTTATTAAACTTTTTTTTAATTCTTGCACATACATACTGTTATTTGTAAATACATTTTGTTATTATATAATTTATGTACTGTATGTGTCTGTATCTCTTAAAACAAGTTTGTTTAACCTCCTGTTTGCTAGTAAAATTGAATTACTGTGTCGCAAAATGATGTAAGTCTAAAAAGCGTGTCGCCAACATTAAAAGTTTGGAAAGCTCTGATCTAATGTGTGAAAAATGTTTTGTAGGTACGGGGCCAGTATGTGTTTGATCTTTTTTTAGTAAGTGTTTGTAAACCCATCAGGTCCTGGACTTTTCCCAGAGGGTAAGTCTGAGATGGCGGCGAGTATTTCCTGAAGGGTGATGGACAGTTCTAATATGTCTTTGTTACTAGGGTGTATTTTAGGCAAATTAGCTTCTTCAATGTACTTCATCATTTGAGTTATGTCATCTGGTGTTACATTAGAGTGTAGATTATGAACCCCCTCAGCATGTAAGCCTACGAGTCCAGCTGTTTGTAGATCACCTTCTTAAGTGATGACTACAACAGTGTGACTCTTGGCAGGGCCCTCTACCTGTTTGATCCCTATAAATGTTTTATTGTATTCCGCATTTGTTTATAGCGCTGCAGAATCTGTTGGCGCTCTACAAATAACGGATAATAATAATAATAATAAAGCTTAGCATAGAAGGAGCTAAAGTGGTTTGCTATTCCTGCACTACCATAGATAGTACGATTTTCAGGTGTTATGAGTGTATTTATTAATGAACTGAGTGATTGTGCCTTCAGTAGTTTGGCCAAAAGTGGTCCTGCTCTATTGCTCTCATAGAAGAATGTTTTTCTAAGATAAAGTGCTTTTCTCTGAGCTTCTTTAGTTAGGATTGTGTATAATTCTTGTCTCGCTTTAGTAAGGTGCAGAAGCGCAGTTACGTCTTTTGGCGTGTTTTTAATTTGAAGTTCCAAGCAACAAATTTGTGTCATTATAGTGTTTATGGAGTTATTGTATGTTTTTTTCATGTAAGATTTGTGTTTGATGCATTCACCCCTTATCACTGCTTTTTGTGCTTCCCATATGCATCCAAGAGAGGTATCAGCTGCAGTGTTAATTTGGAAATATTCCCACAATGATTTACCAATCAAATCAGATGTAGTTGGATAATGGAGCAGTGAATCATCCATTCTCCAGATATATGGTATTAGTAGTCAGTCAGGCCACTCCAAGTCAATGCAAACAGCGAAATGGTCCAACCAAACTGTCAGTTGAATATCCGACTCCTTTAATTGGGATAAGTGATTATGATCGATAAGTAGATAACCTATCCTTATATAAGCTGACCATGGGTGTGAAAAAAAAGTATAATTACGCTGAGTCAGATGTTGTATCCGCCATGTATCCACCAAGCCTAATTGTTCCATGCATTTGTAAACTGCGTTAGGTGGTCTTGTTTGTGTTTGTGTGGATCCCGAGGAGGCATCTAACATTGGGTCTAAAGTGATGTTTAAATCCCCTCCAAATATCAAAATTCCCTTTTTTGTTTTCTAAAACTAGGGAGAGAAGATGTTAAAAGAATTTATGTCTGCAGGAATTTGGAACATAAACATTAACTAGGGTAACCGGTCTGCTAAAAAGAAGACCAACAATGATCAGAATTCTCCCTTCAGAATCTGTTACCTTGCTAAGCATTTGAAAATGGAGGTGTCTGTGTACGAGGATTCCCACTTCGTTTTTTTTAAATATTATGGGAGTGAAAAAACCCAGTTTGAAAGTCTCTAAACTTAAGCCTGGGTTCTGAACTTGATAAAAAGTGTAAGAAAATTATAGAGTCGCTGTGTTTTGCAAAGTTTTTAGATCAATTGATAATTTTGTGGGAGAGTTGAGCCCCTTTGTGTTTTGTGTTATTATGGATAACGTGGTGTTATGCATGAGAGTAATCTAAAAAGGTTCTGTAATTCTCACCTGTCTGTAGTTTCAGTGCCATCATCATAGGTGTCTTAACAGTATAGGACCCATGTGGGTAGAGAAAACAACGATAAAAAATTACAATTGAGAAAAGAACGTGATTTTGCCTTAATAATCTAAGGAGAGGGAGCATAAATAAAAAGTTAATAAACAAGTAATTAAACCAAAACATATAACAAATAACTTTGCATAAAATGAGTAAGCAATTTTCAGGAAGTGAAAATTGAGTATTAAGTTGCTACTCTTTCTACAGGCAAATTACATTAAGTAAAGTCAGTATAAGAAATAATCCCTACTAACATATGGAAGAGGCATTCTATAATCTAGGTAAGCATCAGATCCTTTGGTTGGAAAGGTTTTAGGTTGGTTCAGTAGCTGCCGCTGTTGTTGTCATGGTAGCTGTGGATGTGTTTCTTCTTTTGGTTGGCATAGTGGTCCATTCTGGACGTTGGGGTTTAGGTGCAGTTTTCTTCTGTGACTGGTCCTCTTGGCTGTTGTTTGATAGCTTAGGAAGGGATGGATGGGGTATTCCCAGTTGTTTGCAAAACTGGTCCAGATCCTCTGGGTCTTTATATATAATGGTTTTGTCTTCTTTTGTCATCTTAATGGAAAATGGAAAAACCCATCTGTAAGGAACCCCCAACTCCTGTAAATGGAGGGTGAGATATCTGGCTTACTTGCGTTTTGCTAGGGTAATAGGACTAAGGTCCTTGTATATTTGAAGGGAATCCTCCCCAAACATTATAGGGGATTTTTTCCTTGCAACTTGTAAAATGTTTTATTTGTGGCAGCAAAGTATAATATCACATGGTGGAGCAGCAGTAGACATCTCTCATTCTTTTAACCACTTAACACCCTTAGGACGTCCCATGCCGTTCTAACAGTTCTGGGCTTTAACGCCATTAGGACAGCATGGAATGTCCTACCTTTTTTTTGTGTCCTGCAGCCTGTTACTTTTGTTTAATGCAAAATCGTACTGGGGGGAAGTGCGTAACATCGAAGGCAGTCCCCCATGATCTGATCCAGGCCTGGAAACCATGTGATCACATTGATGATAGCGCAATTTCATTTTCAAACTTCATCCCAATGTTAAACACTTCTTGCCCGGGGCATGAAGGGGTTAAACAGTATAATAACATCATATTTCATATGAACCTACTGTACATCAGGTAAGTTATAGCGAGTATAAAAAAAAAATTAACTAAATAAAGAATATATACTTTTTTTCTTCAGCCTTTAGAAAAATAATTGGTTTCAGAGCACCATCCCAGAACAGAACATTTTATCTGCTTTAGTGTGTTTAACTGTTTGCATATGGGGCCCTCCGTGCTAATTTCTTATTTAGTAGTAATATGCCCCTTTAATGCTGTGCTAATTATTTATAGTTTCCAGCAGGTGTGGGAATTTTATTGGTGCACAATTTATCTTGATCTTGCTATCTAAAGCATTGCTCCTGTTATAGTACATGCAGCATATCTTTGTAATACAGTTGCCCTAATGTGTTTGTAAAAAGTAAGCTAATTCCTAACTTAAAGGGACATTGTACACTAAATTTTTCTTTGCATAAATGTTTTGTAGATGATCCATTTATATAGCCTATCTGGTAGTATTTTCTATAAAAATATTATCTGTCTTTTCATATGAAGGGAAGGGGTGGGTAGTGACTGCTCTTTTTGCTTACCCAGTCCCTTTCAGTGGGTGTCCCAGACTACCTCATCAACAATGCTAAACTGGGAGCTTCTAAGTAAGTTTTTAAAAGTTTTTATACTGCATTTGTATATCAGTATCTGTGCATATTCTTCTTTATAGTAGTGTCTATTACATGCCGTTATATGAAAATTGGTGTATACTGTCCCTTTAATACTCCCTATACCCAGTACATTTCTGATGTATTTGTTTTTTTTTGTCTCGCAATAATGTTTCTGTAGTCTCTTTTTTTCCTCTGCATGTCTCTCGGTTTTGTTCGCTTATGGCTTTCCCCTGCTGTCTCTGTGTGCAAGTGTCTTTTTCTATTTGCGTCATGTTGCCAAGAAAAAATGTAGCCCCAGCAACAGCACTCGCAGGCTCACAACATGACAGTTAGTGTCATAATTATATAATCAGATAACACGGTATTGCTTATTATACATGTTTATCTACTAGGTTAAAACATTTTATATTAGTAAAGCATACGGTATATTGCATTTCTGAAATTGCTATTTGACTAAATAAAAATCAAACACTGAATTTGTATTTAAAAACAGGAAGACCATCATGTATTGTTTTACACCTCCCAAGCTCAGGTTTGCTCTTGATAGAGTAATAGAGTTGCATATAAAGGAAGTGAGTCTCAATCTATTTTAAAAACGGGAAGCTGTTAGGACCTGGCCATACTGAACACCAAGGTTTTACTGTGTGTCTAAGTTTTCAGGTAACATTTGTAACATTTCACAATATTGTTTGTATTTATAGTTGTATGTGGGTTTATGCTAATATCCCCTGTTTTTGTAGCTTTTTAATCTCACCCCATATGAATTTAAACTCAAATTTTTGTTAGAAGTGTTAAAACAAACACTATGGGCTCGATTACATATGCAGCGTCGCTCGCAAAAGCCAGCGTCTGTTGTTTTTAGACAGATGTTGCGATCACATATATATGGCGCATACAAATGTACAAAAATCACCTGTTGGCCGCTATTTTTAATCCCATTAACTAACACAGAACCAGCGTTGCAAGTCGGTATTACTCCATTTTCACCTCGCCACACATAGGTAGATACAGCAAGCCTTGAATTGAGTATATGAGCACCGCAGCTCCCTAACAAACACTTAATGCATGCGCAATATTTACCTGTCAACCGCAATCCCCCCCACCGGAATAACTAAATAAAATTTATTAATCCCTAGTCCACCAAATTGCAAAGTATCTAATAAAGTTATTAACCTCTCAAATAACTGATTTGAACCACCAATAGGATTTCAGTAGCTCTCATCCTATTGGCTGATTTGAACATTTCAGCCAATAGGAATGCAAGGTACTCCAATATAAAAGGGGTACCTTGCATTAAATCTTCAGTGTGCAGCAGACGATCGCATGAAGAGGAGCCTCCACGTCGCTGAAGACAGACGCCGCTGAGGAGGACCAGCGCTCCGGATCCGTGCATCGGCAAAGACTACTCCGCACCTTCGGCAAGAAGAAAGATGTTCCCGCGATGGATGAAGATGGAGCCATCTGGAAGAAGACCTTCACCTCCAGACTTCAGAAATGGTGAGTACCTTTGTCGGGGTTAGTATTAGGGGTTTTTTTGGGTGTGTTTTTTTTTAGATTAGGGATTTTTTTTTTAAAGAGCCTATTGCCCTTTTAAGGGCAATGCCAATACAAATGCCCCTTTAGAGTTAGGTCTTTTTTATTTTGGAGGGTTGGGTGGGTGGGGGGTTTTACTGTTGGGGGTAATTTGTAGTTTTTAATAAAAGAGCTGATTTCTTTAGGGCAATGTCCTACAAAAGGTTATTTTAAGGGCTATTGGTAGTTTAGTCTTAGATTAGGGGGTGTTTTATTTTGGGGTGGCTTTTTTGTTTTTATAGGGGTATTAAATTAGGTTTATTTTTTTATTTTGGATAATTTTGTCTATTTTTTGTAATCTTAGATTTTTTATTTTAATTTAATCTTAGTTTTTTTTATTATGTAATGTTATAAAAAAAATTAAATTAGTATTTTTTTATTTTGGTAATTTTTAATTAATTTATTAGTAAGACAGTCTTTTTTATTTTATGTAATTGGGGTTAACTTAGTGGGTGTTAGGGGGCTTAGTGATTAGATTTATACTTTGCATTGTGGGGGGATGTCGGTTTAGTGGTTAATAGGTTAATTAGGTTGATTGTGTTGTGGGAGGTTGGCAGATTAGGGGTTAATAGGGTAATTAGGTACTTTGCGATGTGGGGGATGGCGGATAAGGGATGATTACATTTATTAGGTACTTTGTGATGTGGGGGTTGGCGGATTAGGGGTTAATCACTTTATTAGGTATATTTCGTTATGGGGGATGGTGGTTTAGAGGTTAATACATTTATTATTAGTTGCAATGTGGGGGGATGGCGGATTAGAGATTGATGCAGGCGATATGGTTGCATTGAGCTACATACCTCACCCATGATGTGCTCGTGCGTGATTTCCCCATAGACATCAATGGGGAGAGCCGGCTAAAAAAAAGCCTAACACCTGCAATAGTGGAGCGTAAAGCTCTGTAACGCAGCCCCATTGATGTCTATGGGGAAAAAAAATATATATGTTTAAACCTAACACCCTAACATAAACCCCAGGGCTAAACAACCCTAATCTGCTGCTCCTGATATCGCCGACACCTACATTACACTTATTAACTCCTAATCTGCCACCCACGACATTGCCGACACCAACATTACACTTATTAACCCCTAGTCTGCCGCCCCAATGTCGCCGCTACCTACCTACACTTATTAACCCCTAATCTGCCATCCCCAATGTTGCTGTCGCCACTATACTAAAGTTATTAACCCCTAAACCTCTGGACTCCCACATCACTAACACTAAATAAATATATTAACCCCTATCGTAACCCTAACCCTAAATCTAACCCTAATCCTAACGTAACGCCTACCCTAACACCCCCTAACTTTAACATAATTAAAATAAATCTAAATAAAACCTACTATTACCTAAATAATTCCTATTTAAAAATAAATACAAACTTACTTGTAAAATAAACCCTAAGCTATCTACAATATAACTAATAGTTATATTGTAGTTATCTTAGGTTTTATTTTTATTTCCCAGCTAAGTTTGTATTTATTTTAATTAGGTAGACTAGTTAGTAAATAGTTATTAACTATTTAATAACTACCTAGTTAAAATAAATACAAATGTACCTGTAAAATAAAACCTAACCTGAGATACACTAACACCTAACATTACAATAAAATAAATTAACAAAATAGAATTATCTAAATAAAAAAAAAAATAAACACTAAATTACACAAAATAAAAAAAGAAATTATCAAAAATAAAAATGAATTACTCCTAATCTAATAGCCCTATCAAAATAAAAAAAAATAAAAAAAATAAAAAAAAAACCCTAGCCTACACTAAACTGTCAATGGCCCTTAAAAGGGCCTTTTGCGGGGTATTGCCCCAAAGAAATCAGCTCTTTTACCTGTAAAAAAAACAAACAACAAGCGCCCAACAGTAAAACCCACAACCAAACCACCCAAATAAAACCCTATCTAAATAAACCTAAGCTCCCCATTTCCCTGAAAAGGGCATTTGGATGGGCATTGTCCTCAAAAGCTCTTTTACATTGCCCCCAAAAGCTCTTTTACATTGCCCCCAAAAGCTCTTTTACATTGACCAAAACCCTAAGCTAAAAATAAAACCCACCCAATAAACCCTTAAAAAAAACCTAACATGCGGGAGGACCTCGGTTTAGGGGTTAATAGGTAGTTTATGGATGTTAGTGCACTTTTTAACACTTTAGTTATGAGTTTTATGGTACAGCTTTGTAACGTAAAACTCATAACTGCTGACTTTAGATGGCGGTACAGATCTTTTCATTTTAGGCTGTACCGCTCACTTTTTGGCCTCCCAGGCAAACTCGTAATACCGGCGCTATGGGAGTCCCATTGAAAAAGGACTTTTTTAAAAGTGCGGTACTGATGTTGCGTGACGGCCAAAAAAGTGTGCGGTACACCTATACCTACAAGACTTGTAATAGCGGCGTTAGGGGAAAAGCATCGTTATGGGTCATCATAACGATGCTTTTTCACTCATAACGTTGAACTCGTAATCTGGCTGTTTATTAGGTTAATACATTTATTATTAGTTGCGATGTGGGGGGATGTAGGATTAGGGGTTAATATATTTATTAGGTAATTTGCAATGTGGGGGTTGGCGGATTAGGGGTTAATCACTCTAACCTAGATTACGAGTTTCGCGTTAGAGCCTGCTAACGGGCAGTTTTCCCTCACCGCTCACTTAACTACAGCGCTAGTATTACGAGTTTTTATAAACTCATTGTTAAAAGACAAGAAGTGAGCATTGAGAAAAATGTTGCTCATTACCGCACTCCAATACCAGCGCTGCTTAAGTCAGCGATGAGCTGGTGTAACGTGTTCATGCACGATTTCCCCATAGGAATCAACGGGGAGAGACGGCTGAAAAAAAGTCTAACACCTGCCAAAAAGCAGCGTAAAACTCCTTAACACAGCCCCATTGATTCCTATGGGGAAATAAAAGTTATGTCTACACCAAACACCCTAACATGAACCCCGAGTCTAAACACCCCTAATCTTGCGCTTATTAACCCCTAATCTGCCGCCCCCGACATCGCAGACACCTGCATTATATTATTAACCCCTATTCTGCTGCCCCAACATCGCTGACACCTAATATTAAAGTTATTAACCCCTAAACCTAAGTCTAACCCTAAACCTAACACCCACTAACTTGAAAATAATTTAAATAAATCTAAATAAATATTCCTATCATTAACTAAATTATTCCTATTTAAAACTAAATACTTACCTATAAAATAAACCCTAAACTAGCTACAATATAACTAATAGTTACATTGTAGCTAGCTTAGGGTTTATTTTTATTTTCAAGGCAAGTGTGTATTTATTTTAACTAGGTAGAATAGTTATTAAATAGTTATTAACTATTTAATAACTACCTAGCTAAAATAAATGCAAAAGTACCTGTAAAATAAAACCTAACCTAAGTTACAATAACACCTAACACTACACTATAATTAAATACATTTACTAAATTAAATACAATTAAATAAATTACATACAATTAGCTAAATTAAATTAGCAAAAGTACAAAAAACAAACTAACACTAAATTACAGAAAATAATAAACAAATTACAGATATTTAAACTAATTACACCTAATCTAATAGCCCTATTAAAATAATAGTCCCCCCAAAATAAAAAAAAAACCCTAGCCTAAACTAAACTACCAATAGCCCTTAAAAGGGCCTTTTGCGGGGCATTGCCCCAAAGAAATCAGCTCTTTTACCTGAAAAGAAATACAAACACCGCCCCCAACAGTAAAACCCACCACCCACACAACCAACCACCTAAATAAAATACTATCTAAAAAACCTAAGCTCCCCATTGCCCTGAAAAGGGCATTTGGATGGGCATTGCCGTTAAAAGGGCAGTTAGCTCTTTTGCCGCTCAAAGTCCCTAACCTAAAAATAAAACCCACCCAATACACCCTTAAAAAAACCTAACACTAACCCCCTGAAGATCGACTTACCGGGAGACGTCTTCATCCAAGTTGGGCCGAAGTCCTCAACGAAGCCTATCTATCTTTATCCATCCGGCGCAGAGCGGGTCCATCTTCAAGACATCCGATGCGGAGCATCCTCTTCTGCCGACGGACTAACGATGAATGAAGGTACCTTTAAGTGACGTCATCCAAGATGGCGTACCTTAGATTCCGATTGGCTGATAGAATTCTATCAGCCAATCGGAATTAAGGTAGAAAACAATCCTATTGGCTGATGCAATCAGCCAATTGGATTGAAGTTCAATTCTATTGGCTGATCATATCAGCCAATAGGATTGAGCTGGCATTCTATTGGCTATTCTACCTAGTTAAAATAAATACAAACTTGCCTGTAAAATAAAAATAAACCTTAAGCTAGTTACAATGTAACTATTAGTTATATTGTAGCTAGCTTAGGATTTATTTTATAGGTAAGTATTTAGTTTTAAATAGGAATAATTTAGTTAATGATAGGAATATTTATTTAGATTTATTTAAATTATATTTAAGTTAGGGGGTGTTAGGTTTAGGGTTAGACTTAAGTTTAGGGGTTAATAACTTTAATATAGTGGCGGCGACGTTAGTGGCGGTAGATTAGGGGTTAATAATATAATGTAGGTTGTGGCGACATTGGAGGTCGCAGATTAGGGGTTAATAAATATAATGAAGGTGTTGGCGATGTTGGGGGCAGCAGATTAGGGGTTCATAAATGTAATGTAGATGGCGGCGGTGTCCGGAGCGGCAGATTAGGGGTTAAAATTTTTATTATAGTGTTTGCGATGTGGGAGGGCCTCGGTTTAGGGGTTAATAGGTAGTTTATGGGTGTTAGTGTACTTTTTAGCACTTTAGGTATGAGTTTTATGCTACAGCGTTGTAGTGTAAAACTCATAACTACTGACTTTTAAATGCGTTAGGGATCTTGACAGGTTAGGGTGAACAACTCACTTTTTGGCCTCCCAGGACAGACTAGTAATATCAGCGCTATGGAAGTCCCATAGAAAAAAGACTTTACGAAGTTTACGTAAGTCGTTTTGCGGTAAGGCCAAACAAGTGTGCGGTACACCTAAACATGCAAGACTCGTAATACCAGCAGGCGTAAAAAAGCAGCGTTAGGACCTCTTAACGCTGCTTTTTTTACCTTAACGCACAACTCGTAATCTAGCCGTTTATTAGGTATATTGCATTGTGAGGGGATGGCGGTTAAGAGGTTAATACAATTATTATTAGTTGTGGAGGGATGGCCGGTATAGGGGTTTTGACGTGTCGGGTTAATTTTTTGGGAGACTTTTATGTGCAAATTACCCCTTAACGACCAGGGCCATACCCTGTATGACACTGGTTGTTATGTCCTTAAGGACCAGCGACGTACCTTGTGGCCCTCTCTGCATCCGATTGTTGGTGGGTGGGAGGGTAAGGCTGGAGGCGGGTGGGCGGCCCATCGCTGGAGGGGGCAGGAGGTGGGCGGAAGTGGGTGGGATCGCTCAGCCACACTACAGGGATTAAAAAAAAAATAATATCTGCGTCATTGAGGGGGAAGGAGGGAGTAAGGGCAATGAGGGGAATCCCATGTGGGATCCATTAACAGAAAGGGATCTGGGAGCAGAAGGGGGGAGGGTGGGCAGCTACACTACAGAAAAAAATGGGTCTTTTATTTTTTAAAAATAGCCAAATTTGCAGCAAACTGGGTACTGGCAGACAGGGAGGGATCAGAAGGTGGGATGTGTCAGGTGGGAGGTGGGAGGCTGATCTCTACACTAAAGCTAAAATTAACCCTACAAGCTACCTAATTAACCTCTTCACTGCTGGGCATAATACAAGTATGGTGCACAGCAGCATTTAGCGGCCTTCTAATTACCAAAAAGCAATGCCAAAGCCATATATGTCTGCTATTTCTGAACAAAGGGGATCCCAGAGAAGCATTTACAACCATTTGTGACACGAATGCACAAGCTGTTTGTAAATAATTTCAATGAGAAACCTAAACTTGTGAAAAAGTTAAGTTTTTTTTTATTTGATCGCATTTGGCAGTGAAATGGTGGCATGAAATATACCAAAATGATCAATAGTTTGGGTTGTCTACTAATAAAAAATATATAGTTTTTATAGGTGAATAGAAAAAAAGGCTCTATTTATGTTTAAATGTAGTGATGGCAAAAATTCTAAAAATGATCTGGTCTTTTTCGGAAGTTTTTGTCTGAAATACCCAGTCCTTAAGGGGTTAAACATTTTTTCATTTTTTTAATTAGGCGCCAGCAGATCATATACTGCCATAAATGGAACGTTGCCAGTTTATCCGACTTACGGGAGTACCTGATCTGCCGGCACAGTTTATGTGATTCACCCGTTGAGTTGAATGTGAGTTCAATTTACGGGAGGCATGGGTTTCAGCAGTTGCGCTGAAACTTACGCCGCATATGTAATCTTGCCCTGTGGCTTTGTGACTACACAAATTTGTCAGTTCATATTTAGCTATAGATTTTCTTTTGTGATTCAGACAGAACGTATCATTTAACCCCTTAATGACCGGACCATTTTTCAATTTTCTTACCTTTAATGACAATGGCTATTTTTACATTTCTGCAGTGTTTGTGTTTAGCTGTAATTTTCCTCTTACTCATTTGCTGTACCCACACATATTATATACCATTTTTCTCGCCATTAAATGGACTTTCTAAAGATACCATTATTTTCATCATATCTTATAATTTACTATAAAAAAAATTATAAAATATGAGAAAAAAATTGGAAAAAAAAAACACTTTTTCTAACTTTTAGCCCCAAAATCTGTTACACATCTGCAACCACCAAAAAACACCCATGCTAAATAGTTTCTAAATTTTTTTCCTGAGTTTAGAAATACCCAATGTTTACATGTTCTTTGCTTTTTTTGCAAGTTATAGGGCTATAAATACAAGTAGCACTTTGCTATTTCCAAACCACTTTTTTTCAAAATTAGCGCTAGTTACATTGGGACACTGATATCTTTCAGGAATCTCTGAATATCCCTTGACATGTATATATTTTTTTTAGAAGACATCCCAAAGTATTGATCTCGGCCCATTTTGGTATATTTCATGCCACCATTTCACCGCTAAATGCGATCAAATACAAAAAATAGTTCACTTTTTCACAAATTTTTTCACAAACTTTCGGTTTCTCACTGAAATTATTTACAAACAGCTTGTGCAATTATGGCACAAATGGTTGTAAATGCTTCTCTGGGATCCCCTTTGTTCAGAAATAGCAGACATATATGGCTTTGGCGTTGCTTTTTGGTAATTAGAAGGCCGCTAAATGCCACTGCGCACATACGTGTATTATGCCCAGCAGTGAAGGGGTTAATTAGGGAGCATGTAGGGAGCTTTTTGGGGTAATTTTAGCTTTAGTATAGTAAACAACCCAAAGTATTGATCTAGGCACATTTTGGTATATTTCATGCCATCATTTCACCGCCAAATACGTTCAAATAAAAAAAACTTTAAATTTTTCACAATTTTTGGTTTCTTACTGAAATTATTTACAAACAGCTTGTGCAATTATGGCACAAATGGTTGTAAATGCTTCTCTGGGATCCCCTTTGTTCAGAAATAGCAGACATATATGGCTTTGGCATTGCTTTTTGGTAATTAGAAGGCCGCTAAATTCCGCTGCGCATCACACGTGTATTATGGCTAGCAGTAAAGGGGTTAATTAGGTAGCTTGTAGGAAGCTTGCAGGGTTAATTTTAGCTTTAGTGTAGAGATCAGCCTCCCACCTGAAACATCAGACCCCCTGATCCCTCCCAAACAGCTCTCTTCCCTCCCCCACCCCACAATTGTTCCCGCCATCTTAAGTACTGGCAGAAAGTCTGCCAGTATTAAAATAAAAGGTATATGTGGTTGTTTTTTTTAATTTTATATAGCATATTTACATATGCTGCTGTATAGAATCCCCCCTTAGCCCCCAACCTCACGGATCCCCCATAAAACAGTTCTCTAACCCTCCCCCTCTGGCTTAATGGGCGCCATCTTGGGTACTGGCAGCCGTCTGCCAGTACCATTTAGTAAAAAAAACATTTGCTTTTATTATTTTTTCGGCTTTATTTTGCCATTTTCTGTAGTGTAGCTCCCCCCCCCTTCCAGAACCCTTCGATTCTTTTTGAAATAAAAAAACACCCCCCTTTTCTCCCAATTTTGTATAACATTTTTCTGTAGCGTAGTAGTTCCCACCCGCTCCCGCCCCGTGCACGCACCCGCCCGCCGCCCCCCGTGCCCGCGCCCCCCGTGCACGTGCACGCGTCTATGCGTGCCCCCGGACACTGCCGCCTCTGATCCGGCCTCCAATCCGGCCCCCCTCCACATCACAGGCCCTTGGCAGGTCGCCCACCCGCCTCCCTGCCTTGCTCCCACCCACCAACGACGCTCCGGTGCAGAGAGGGCCACAGAGTGGCTCTCTCTGCATCGGAGGCTTGTAAAGGGGTATTGCAGGATGCCTCCATATCGAGGCATCACTGCAATACCCTCAGAGCTGCTGGAAGCGATCGCAATCGCTTCCAGCACTCTGTTAGACAACTGACGTACCAGGTACGTCTATTGTCATTAAGGGGTTAAACAAAGTTTCCAATTTACTTCTATTATCAAATGTGCTTTGTTCCCATGATATTCTGTGTTGAAGAGGTACCTAGGTAGGCATCAGGAGCACTACATGGCAGGAAATAGTGCTGCCATCTAGTGCTCTTGCAAATGAATTACATTCTTGCAAAACTGATGCCGTATAGTGCTCCAGAAATGGGCCGGCTCCTCAGCATACATCCCTGCTTTTCAACAACAGATACCATGAGAACGAAGAAACATTGATAAAATAAGTAAATTAGAAAGTTGTTTAAAATTGCATGATCTTACTGAAGCACGAAAGAAAACATTTGGATTTCATATACTGTACCTTTAAGTTTTCATCAAGCTTTAGAAAATAATTGGTTTCAGAGCACCGTCCCAGAAGAGAACATGCAAAATCAGACGTGAATGTTTAATAGATCATTGTGTAACTTCAGTGAGCAAAGCTATACTTCTTTTTTTTTTTTTAATTTTTCTTTTTATTGTTTTTCATATTTTCAATCAATACACACAGAAAAGAAGACAAATAACAAAAATAGACATAAATTGTGGAGACACAGCTCCAATTTGTTCTGACCTTATCTTGGAGACACAGCTCCAGGTTGAAAATAAACAGTTTCTAAACATCACTTGATCATTATAATGTCTAATTCTAAATTATACCTTACGCTTTCTTTTCTATTATATTTTCTATCAATATTTTATCATGTATTTTACAGACTTTTCAATAGCGAAACATTGTTATAGCATAACTTTCAAATTATTTTCCACCTTTCTTATCATTAATTAAGCCTTATCTTAAGATAGGAGAGAGTACCAGAGGGGGGATAGGGTCACGTTCTTATTAAATTAGCTTCTCCCCTTCTCCCTATGTAGTTCATAGCCACTCTTCTCTAAGCCTACTCTCCATTATATAGGTGGTATTTTCAAACCTAGTAATTAGTTCACTTTGTGTATCCCTATCCTGTATCTTAATCCAGAATTTCCATTTTTCAAAGAACTTTTCTACATTTACCTCCAAATTATACCAGATATCATGTTGTTCAATCAAGAATTGTTTATGCACTATATTTTTTAAGGCATTCAATGTTGGTGCTCGTTCATTCTTCCACCCCTTTAGGATGAGATTCCTACTTATTATAATTAGCATTGAGAAGAAAAGTTTACAGTGTATAACTTCAGTTTTTTTAAAATTCAGGAATATAACATGATCTGCTTATAATACCAATTGTTCACTGCATATTTTATTAGCCCAATATGTTACCATTTTCCAAAATCGCTGTAATTTGGGGCATGTCCATATGCAGTGGATCAAGTTAGCTTTAATTCCACTGCATTTTTTACATTTATATCCGTTGTGAGCCTTCCCCCATTTAGACATTATTTCAGGTGTAATATATGTCATCCATATAATTTTAATATGTTGTTCACGTAGTGTTGCTGCTAACGTAGCCTTCTCAATCCTTCCTATACTTTTTAAGATAATCTGTGGGTTCAGGTCGGGAAAATACATGTCTTTCCATTTTGATGTGATTTTCTCCACATATTTCTCATATTCTGTATATTTTATAGTATTATATAATAGGGATATTGAGAACTTGTTATTTTTATATGCATTATAGACTGGCATCAGGGATGAATGATCCCATATTTTCCCATGTAATCTTATCAATTTCGAACAATAATCTCTAATTTGTAGGTATGCGTAATAGTGCTCCTTCTTGTATTGAAATTTATCCTGCATTTCCCTAAATTCTATAATCCTTGCGTTATCTCCTTCTCTATTTATAATTTGTGTCATATTAATTAAGCCATGTTCTTCCCATTCTACCCCAATATTTGTTAGGAATCCTAGTTGGAAATCTTGGTTCCCTCTAATTGAGAGAGAGTGTGATACTGCAAATCTTATATTCAGCTTATTGCAGATTTTGTGCCATGCTATTATTGGGTCTTTAAATAAATGAATTCTCTTAATATATATGGGGAGTTTATTAGTTTCTAAATGGACTATATTCTTTAAGTACAAGGGTTTGACTACTTGAGATTCTATATCCAATATAGTAAAATGCCCTATATCTAAAAGCCAGTCTATAGCAATTTTCCCTACTGCCACTAGGTTATATAGAGTGATATCAGGTAGGGCCATTCCCATTCGACTCTTTGGGAGTGTTAATTTCCCATGGTTTAGCCTTATTTTTTTTTTTCCCCCATAAATATGTTTTAATGGATGTACTTATTTTCTTCCTTTCTGTACTTTTCAAGAGCAAGGGGATGTTTTGGAAAATATATAATAGGCGTGGTAGTGCCACCATTTTTAATAAATTTATCTTCCCATATAAGGATAAGGGGAGGGTTTCCCAGTGTTTCAGAGTTCCAGCAAATTTTTTGACAGCTTCTTTTATATTTAATGTGTATATTTCCTCTGGATCTGCTGAAAATTTTAGGCCCAGATAAGTTAGAGTATGTTTTACTTCTTTAAAAGTTTGAATATCTGAGTCTGTTTTTTTGTGCACCCATAATACTTCTGATTTATTTTTATTAATTTTATAACCAGAGAATGCTCCGAATTCTTCCACTATTTGACATATTAGTTTAAAATTTCTATGGGTATGTTTAGTAAAAATTAGCAGATCATCTGCATAAACTGCTAATTTAATTTCCTTCCCTCATATACTTATTCCTGGAATCTTAGATCTAAATATATTAAGTAATGGTTCCAGGGCTAAATTAAAGATTAAGGGGGACAGGGGACACCCTTGTCTAGTTCCTTTTAAAAGTGGAAAAGACTTCGTTTTATCTTTATTTATAATTAGAGTAGCTTGGGATTTTTTATATAATAATTCGATCATGTTATAAGAGTTTCCAGAGAATCCGAATTTATCTAGTGTTGTGAATATATGGTCCCATACTATAGAATCAAACGCTTTGTGCGCATCCAGCGCTATTATAGAAAGATCTTCTTTACTTATTTTCTTATTAAATTTTTTATTATACCAGACATCTGACAATGTTATATACAATTTCCTTAGATTAATGTTGGATGAGCGTCCTTTCATAAAACCTGTTTGGTCCTGATGAACTACCTCCCCGAGCACCACTTGTATTCTTTTAGCTATAATACTTGTAATTAACTTTTAATCGGTATTTAATAATGATATTGGTCTATAAGACTCTATTAATTGCGGATCTTTCCCTGGTTTCGGTATAATAATTATTGCGGATTCATTAAAATCTGTAGAGGGCATAAGTTGCCCTGTCCAGAACTTATTGAGTAATAATGTTATTGTGGGTGTAATTTCTGCAATCAGAATTTTGTAGAACTCGGGGGGCAGTCCATCAGGACCAGCAGCCTTATTACTAGCTAAGTTTCTAATAGTTTGTGTTACTTCCTCCTCAGAAATCATTTCATTAAGTTTGTTTAGCTGGGTTGTATTAATTTTTGGGACCGTTACTGTTTTCCAAAACTGTTCTTTTACATTTTCATCTATAGGAAATGATGAATATAGCTTTGAGAAGTATTCATAAAATGCTTCTTGGATTTCTTTAAGGTCGGTTATCACCCTACTCCCTATTTTTAGCCCGAATATAAACTTACTTTTCTTTTGATTATTACTTATTTGGGCCAGAAATCTTCCGGCTTTATTACCGAATCTGTAAAACTTTGCACATCTTTTCATATCCTCCTTAATTTCATTTTGGGTAAAAAAATTATCCCTATTCTGTTTTGCCAACACATATTTTTCCCAATTAACCTTTGATCTTTTATCCAAGAATTTTGTATATGCATTAGTTAAGGCCTTGGTTACTTGTTGTGTCTTATAATTTAGTTTTTTTTTCATCTTAATTACAAAAGAAGTGATCTCTCCCATAAGTACTGCTTTCACAGTATTCCAGTATATATTGGTTTTATTCCAATAACTATTATTAAATCTGTCATACTCCTTCCACTTTTCTTTCAGAAAACTTATGAATTTGGGATTATTTAATAAATATTTTGGGGAAAAAAATGAACCTGGTTGCTTTATAGGAGGTATATTAAAGGTGATGCTAATAGGGGCGTGGTCTGATAGTGTAATTTGCTCTATCTTAGCTTCTTGTATCGGATTGATCAAACTTTCCGATACCAAGAAAATATCTATTCTTGAAAGGGAATGTTTAGTTTTGGAAAGACATGTGAATTCCCTCCCGTCCGGATTCTTAATCCTCCAGATATCCTGTACATTTAAGTCTGTTTTTAAATTTTTAAGTATTATACTTTCCCTTTTCCTTTTGGCCCCCATATTCCTTTGACCTCTCAAATCCTTTATTTTACTTTCCCCAGTTACTTTCTGTCTATCTAGGAGTAAGTTTGGGGTGAGGTTAAAATCTCTTCCAATTATTAGTTTTTTATCTGAATAGATCATCAATTGGTCTCTTATCTTCCTCCAGAATTCTGGATCCTCACTATTAGGGCCGTATATATTACAAAGTATATATTCCTTGCCTTGAATCACAGCTGACAAAATGATATACCTTTCCTCCTTATCTAATATTATATTACTAATAGTGTATTCTAGCGTCTTGCTAAATAAGATGGCTACTCCTTTTTTCCTTAAACTACATGGAGTAAAGATTACTTCCTTTATCCAACCCCCCTTTAATTTAGCTGCTTCCTCGCTTTTTAGATGTGTTTCTTGGAGGAAGGTTATCTGGGCTCCTAGTTTCTTTGCATGCTTCAATACAGATTTCCTTTTTATAGGTGACGTAATTCCACCTATATTCCATGATATAATTTTAAGAGACATTTTACTCTATTTGAGTGAACATTTAAAAATAAATCTTTTAATCTTGGGCATCTAGCCCAGTAATAAAACAAGCATTCCTGCTTCAAAAAATAAGAACTCAGAAAGCGGGCCCACTGCCTGCCTGTACCCGCTTGTAGGACCCTTTGTCTACTATCTATCTTCACTTTATACTTTTTCATTGCCATGGTTATTTTCTAAGAAAATTTTAACTTCTGCCTCCTCTGTAAACAATTTGTTGCCCTCTTTCAGTTGTATATTTATCTTTGCTGGGTATAGTAACCTGGCTTTCCAGCCCATTTGAATAAGCTTTGTGCAATAAGGTGCCATAATGCGTCTTTTATTGGAGGTTTCAATCGAATAATCATTAAATAATAATAATTTTTTCCCTTTATACATTAGTTCGTTATAAACCATTGTACTACTTAAGCAGGGTACTTATCTGGTTGTTGTTTTCCAATGTTCGCCATCCAAGTCTGTCCCCGTTTTCCTCTGCACAGCTGTGTACCTGCACCGCTGATCCGACTGCCAGCTTCCGGCGGAAGCGGTCACGCAGCAGGCAAGCAGTAAGCGTCTGCATCGAAGCATCAGCTACAAGCCAAGCTCCAGGGGCTTATCTCTCTAGGCGGTCCCGTACACACGCCGAGACCTAACGAATTGGAGCGATACTCAGAAGGCGTCCAGGTGTTTGATCGGAGAGTGCAAAGAGGAGGCACTGCACATACCGTCACAACCTCCAGCGCACCAGGCTAAAGCTCCCCCTCCTCCACGTGGGCAGCGGACGCCAGGGTATCACTTGGCTAAAGTAAGCCTTTCGGACACGCACACTAGCTCCAGCTGGGAACCTTGGTAATCCGCCGTCAAGTAAAGCTGGCAGTCGGATCAGCGGTGCAGGTACACAGCTGTGCAGAGGAAAACGGGGACAGACTTGGATGGCGAACATTGGAAAACAACAACCAGATAAGTACCCTGCTTAAGTAGTACAATGGTTTAAAAGTGTAATTGATATCAAAGCAGTTAAACGGTTAATAAGGCTTGAGAAGACAAACAGAAGGGGCAACCTAGGTGGACAATCCTTAGGAGTGGATAGAGGGATTACCTGCTATATGTAGGGCCCAGAGTTGAAGGCACACCGGTAAAAATGCCAAAACATTTTAAACAAAATCTTGCTTTGACCTATTAGTGAACACTGAAGAGAGGACAAAGAACACATTGGAACTGCCATAAATAGTCTGTCCTGCACCAACACTTTGGCTAAAGACAACACATAAGCTCTATAAGCTCTTATTAAGGAAAAGGGAAGAATACCAGTGTTGCAGTGTACATATAAAGAGGGCCTACACTCATCAGAGTTAAACAAAGTAGTCTGATATATGGACGGTATGGATGGACTCTTACGATTAATACGCAAAAAATTCAGTCTCTACATTTAAAAATTTCACAAGATAAGGCAGCTCTCTTTCTAAGATAATTTGAACATAAAGAAAGGTGGAACAGAGTTGCCTGCTGAGTATTAAAGGGACATACTGAAGTCAACAGTTAAGACATCTTCCCTGCCTTTATCCTAATAGAAATCTCTAACAGTAAAGATCGGGGTTTGATTTGGAAAGCATCTGTTTTTTTGGTTGCTTTTTTCCCTCTTTCTCCCTATCTATATCTCATAAGATCTGACCAGAAGATAAGTTGGATAAATACCTCGCAACCAGAAGGAATACAAATAGATCATATATATTGATTGGGACAATTAAAAGCTGTATTGAGGAGTACTAAAAATACAACTGGTTGATAAAATAGCAATAAGCTCTTTAAGGAACACATATTAGGAAAAGGGAGGGGAAAAAGAGAAAAAAAGACAAAGGAAGAAGCTTGAAACTGAACACTGAACAATTTAAAGAGATAAGAGGCATATCATATACTCTAAAGAGTTCGCAATGTCAATGGTGCAATAATTTGTATTGAATCTCCATGTGTTCCCCCCTACCTCTTCTTTACCTGTTTTGAAATATTACTTCACCATATATGGTTGTTTTCAATTATGGTTGTAATCTTATATACATCAATATACATGGTATGACAGGGATAGATTGGATAAAGGGGGAAAATTGACTAGCGGTGGAAGGATATATTTATAAAAATACTGGACACATTGGTCCTTTTTCTCTTTCTTTGTTTTTCTTCTTCTCATGCTCTCTCTTCTTGTCTGGCCTTGCTTTGACCTTCTCTCTTTGGCTATCTTTCTCCAGACTGGTATAATCCAATTGGTATAATCTCTTTGATTAGATCAGCATGCTTGTATGTATAGCTCATTAAGCATAGGTATACATAGAAAAGTTGTCTGGAATTAATAGCTAATAACAGCAAGATACTTTTCTGCTAGAGAAATAAAGCTAAGAGTAAATGGATTGGTTATGAAAAAGTATACATCTAAATAAGGAAATCGCTGAATATTGTACATACTGATATCAAGGCTCTCCCTGTTTGTGCCTGTGCCTTTCCTCTCATAGATTAGAGAAGTACTATCTATAACTATATAGAGAAAACTGAATTGGAACTAATAGTCAACAGCAGCAAGGGAACTTGTTGCTGGAGTAATAGTGCCTAGAGCATAATAAAGAAATATATATAAGAGATTGACAAGGTGGTATTAATATAAGTAGCTTTCTGAAGTAATATGTAAAACAAAAAAGAAATAGAACATTAATACGAGAGAAGAAAAGAGTAGTAGGTAGACACTTAGACACTTTTTTTTTTTTTAATTTTTTTTTTTTTTTTTTTTCTCTTTCTTTCACTAAATTACTTAAAACATGGGGTAAAATAAGTCCACCAGGACATAACATTTAAAAAACACCTGGTATTTCACAATTAAATATATACACAGATATATGCACAAGATTTTACACATAGATTGATGGATAAATATATATCCAAAAATAAGTTAAAAT
This sequence comes from Bombina bombina, assembly GCF_027579735.1. Classification (NCBI taxonomy): domain Eukaryota; kingdom Metazoa; phylum Chordata; class Amphibia; order Anura; family Bombinatoridae; genus Bombina; species Bombina bombina. The sequence goes on along the minus strand of NC_069502.1, from coordinate 171,515,629 downwards.
CACCCACAATGTCATCCAGAAATAAAAATCAAGATAAAAAAGTAACAAATCTAACCTAGAGGTTCTGGAAGGTTTAGAAGAAAACACTGCACAAAATAATGGAGATTTAGTTAGGCAATTAAATGCACTCTTCTCTCCAAAATTTGATTCTATACAACACAGTATAAATGAACTCTCTAACGAAGTTAAATATTTTGCGACAAGGATTAGCCATGTAGAACAGAGGGTATCAGACATTGAAGATAGAGAGCTACAAAAGGACCAGATAACACAAAATATGTCAACACAACTTGAAGCAATTAAAGCAAAATTGGAAGACCTGGAGAACCGCACAAGGCGGAATAACATTAGATTAATCGGCTTACCAGAAAGCATAACAGATAGAGAGCTCAAGGAGTTCGCAGAGAGCGAATTACCGCATATTCTAAAAATTGATAGAACTGAATCTACAATTATAGTAGAAAGAATTCACAGGATAGGCCCAGTCAAAAAAACAACACAAGGAGAGAATTTTAATAGAGCAGTTATCATGAAGATGTTAAACTTTCAGGATAAGATAACAATGTTCAACGCATATAGGAAATTAAATAACGAGCAAAGCTATACTTCTAATTAGGATGTGTAGGTGAGATTTTCCTGTCTGATTAACTGAAAAAAAGGCTTACAATACTCTCCTTATAATCTTACATTCTGAACGTTGTATACTTTGTTATACAACTAATCAAATACTGTATAAACCCTTCTTAAGCAGCTGCATGCTTGTGTGCATATTACGGCTCAGGACATACTTTTATAACTGCCGCAGAGCATTAAATTATGTGTGTTTTTGAAATTTCTGGTTTTGCTTGTTAAATCCACTGCCTATTGTCCTCAAGAGCATGCCTATTTAAATGGGCTGACCCTGCTTGCATTCTATTTCTATATATACAAAAACCTATTAGGTGCTAAAAGGCTAATTACAGCAGGGATCATTTAGCAAAACCAGCTATTTCAGATACAAAAACCCCCTTCCCAACCCCACTGGTAGGTTAAAGGGACATTGTACTCACCTTGAATGTGTTGTCATTGGTCCATTTTTACCTGCTGGAGTGCATTTATTTGTTTGCAAACGGCTCCTTTGCCTTCATTATGTTATTTAAAATTGGAAACAACTCTACACTATAGAAAATAAAAATAAACTAGTTAAATATTAAACAAAAAAGCCATAAACTGCAGACTGGCTGCCAGTACATATGATGGTGGTGATCAGAGGGGAGAGTGGGGCAGAGCTGTTTGGGAGGGTAAACCCTACACTACAGCAAATATTTACCTTAAAGGGACACTGAATAAAATTATTTTGTGATTCAGATAGAGCATGACATTTTAAGCAACTTTCTAATTTACTCCTATTATCAAATTTTCTTCATTCTCTTGGTATCTTTATTTGAAATGCAGGAATGTATGTTTAGATGCCGGCCCATTTTTGGTGAACAACCTGGGTTGTTCTTGCTGATAGGTGGATAAATTCATCCACCAATAAAAAAGTGCTGTCCAGAGTCTGAAACAAAAAAAGCTTGGATACATTCTTTTTCAAATAAAGATAGCAAGAGAACAAAGAAAAATTGATAATAGGAGTAAATTAGAAAGTTGCTTAAAATTGCATGCTCTATCTGAATCACAAAAGAAAAAATTTGGGTTCAGTGTCCCTTTAACAGCTATTTAACACCAGGAATGTTAGAAGTGTGGTGCACAGCTGAAATTAGTGGCCTTTTAATTACCAAAAAAAAAAAACAATAGCAAAGCCATGCATGTCTATTTCTGAACAAAGGGGATCCCAGAGAAACTTTTACAACCATTTTTCTTACGACTGCAGTAGCTATGTATGCATATTGAAAGAGAAGCGCTCTACCAGGAGCAAACAGCTCAGTAGCTTGTTCTATGGCGAGTTACCAGCTGGTAGCAAACTCTTTTAGCTCAATTGTGCTTTTTACAGAGGAAAACTTTCCTGAAGTATATCAGTCTGATTTCGCCTAACAAGGTCAGGCCTTGTTTTCTGAACAAGGAAAATAGCAACCCTAGGCGATTGTTTCAGCATTCTTTCACATACAAAACCCTGTATAGTGAGATAAACGGCTCTCAAGATAAAATTTGTATTTCTAAAAATTTGTTGAGGGACCTCGCCGTACTACTGAGACTACTTAAATCATCTTGCCTGAGCATAGAGCTTTACATCACCAGTCCCTTGTTTCTGTTTAAAGTGACAAATAAAACGGTTTCTGTGATGTATATGAAAGAGCTGACATTTTTTTCATGTAAATATTTGTAACGTTTTTTAACTCCTTCATGCTTGGAGCAAATGTTTTAACTGTAAAGATTTGCTTGAAAAAGGATGGGATTGGATAATGGGGGGAACTACATATGCTGCTAGACATACCCCTTAGTCAGATTCACCCCATGGAATGTCCTAACAGCGTTAAAGTAAAAAACTGTTTACATTTTAAGGTGAAACCAATAGGAAGTACCTAATTCTGTGCATCTGGATCATGGGACTCATTTGCTCACTGGCTGTTTGGGGACACGTTCCATATAAAAAGTTGGTTTATTCAGCACAGGAATACCTATTAAAAATAATGCACTGTAATAGATTTTTAAACATTTTTATAATTTTATATGGAACAGGAAAGAAAATTGGTATCAATCTTTAAACAGACATTAAACCCTAAATACATTTCAGGTACTTCTTATTATGGATGCCACTTTTTTGAAACCTAGTTTATTCTTGAATGCAGTATAATCCATACTTTAATATGGCAGCATAGATGACTAGAGGGAGGCAGAAAATAACCCTGATACTAAGAGTATAAAATGTATTTAGTGATTTATGTCCCTTTTAATAATCCAAGTGTTCAAAAGAGGAAAGTAATTTCTTGTATAGTAACAAAGGAACCATATGAGATTTGTTAAAAAATACGCTTCTGTTGTATTGCTATAGAATAATATATCAACTTAGAATAAAAAAATGTAGGTTTAAATTAACATGGTTGCTACAATTGGTTTTTTTTGTTTGTTTTTTAAAATCACCTAACTACCTTCCAGTTGCCTTAAAGTGACAGTTTACTGTGAAATAGTTTTTCAATGACTTGTTATACCATGAGAGTATCACATATATCAGTGTTTTTCAACCAGTGTGCCGTGAGAGATCCTCAGGTGTGCCACGGCAGACTGACAACAGTGTGACATATTTTTTAAACTTTGCTTGTTTTTTACTCCCAGTGCAGGGGTAGTTTGTAGGAGGCATGGCATAACAGCACAATACATACAGTATGTGTGTGTTTGTGTGTATGTGTATATATATATGCTGTATTAGGCTACAATGTGTGATTTTTTTTTAATTTTGGGATGGTGGTGTGCCACAGGATTTTTTAACGTAAAAAAGTGTGCCACGGCAAAAAAAAGGTTAAAAATCACTGACATATATGAAAAATTGCTTCATTAGATTTGTTTTTGTATATGAAATAGCTGTTTCTCTTCTTTGAAAGTACATCCCATTAAAATGGGTTGAGCTTGCAGAGAAATCAGATGTCCTTATTTTATCTTCTACACACACATGCTTCTTTATATTATTTCTTCAAACTAACCCCACTTAATAACACAAAAAACCTAAGCAACACAAAATAAAAAAAAATCTAAGTTACAAAAATAATAAACTACATTATCCAAAAAAAAAAGCCTATTCTAAAAAATAAAAAACCCACCCCCAAAAAACCCCTAATTAAACCCAAAAGTGTTACTCCCATTTGATGGGGAGTCCGGCTCCTCTTGATCCATTGCGGGCCAGTCTTCATCCATGGCTCCAGGCGATGGGGACCCATCTTCACAGAGGCGGACTTCAGCAGCCTTTCTGTTGCCTCCGCTCCGCAGCTTCTTTTCTTTGTCTCTATTTTCTATTTGATGATTAGAATTTAAATTTTAAAAAGTTATTTCTGTTGGCTGATTCAAATCAGCCAATATGGATTGACTGATTTGAAATCAGCCAATTGGAAGTAAGGGGTACTCCTATATATTGCGGTTCCGCGCTTCTGAGTTTTAGTGTGCAGCGGAGGTCCCATGAAGACAAGGGATCACCGAAGAGAGCCAAGCTGCTGAGCGGAGGATGCGGAAGAGGACGCCAAAGTATTGCTTATCTCTCCTACATACCACTGGGAGTGTAATTTCTACTGCTGGCTATGTTTCCACAGATTTTCTATAGCCTATACTTAAGTACAGAAACTTTTAGTATAGGTAGGGATACCACAGGCAAAATTAGCTATTTCCTTTGCTGATATAAAGGTAAAGGAACTATTTGTACACAATGTAATACAATCCAGCAGGTAAAATGGATAATTGAGAACAAATTAAAGGAGAGAAACATTTTTTGTAAACTTTCCCTTTTCACCGGAGGAGTCAGCTTGCTTCTGGAGAAGACAAGTCTAGCCACCATAATAATAGTATAAACTAATTATTTACTTATTTATATTTTTTAATATAGTTATCTGTTGAAGCTAATTAGGGAAGGATGTATGCATCAGGTTTGAGAAGACTGCAGTGTGCCTTTCCAGTACTGAGAATAAGACAATCCATAATTTTTAAGATAAATTACATGAATAGTGGATAACATAAAACAGCTTTGCAATATAGTTTCATTATTTGCTATGCATAACTAAACCTTTTATATTAAATTTTTGAGGTGCATATTGTCCCTTGGAGAGCTCACCCTTTGGATTTCAAATAATTGGGAATAATTTATTTTTTAATTTATCCCACCCTCTGGGTTTTATTTCTGCTAATTTAAATCTGACCCTAATAGTGCAAAAACATGCAGAGATTTATTGAACATGAATAATCAGGGTTGAGATCCCAGGGTTTAATATTTGCTGATAAGCAAATTGAAAACACAACACCTCATGATACATTCTGAATAAAAGAACCTTCTGGGTGTTATAGAAATGTACAGTCAGTCTTTTGTAAGCATTATGCTACAGAGTTTGTCAGATCATTTAGCCCAAAGCAGTTTTTGTCCCTGTGGGATCACAGCTGTTACACCTGGGATTCAGGAACTGTTTGTCAAATACCATGAGGTATAATCACCAATAGATGCAGTGTCACTATGTAAATAAGCCCTGTATGACTCAGTGTTAAGTCTCCTACAATGACTATTATTTTATTTGCTGTTAAAATACAGTGTTGTGACTGAGTTTACTACATCTGGATCTACAAGCTATCATGTCATTGTCACATATTCGGTTACAGTAATTTGGCAATTTAATTATTCAAATGTCTAACACAATGCAAGTTTGGGAGAAAAATGTCAGTGAATCATTACAAGCTTGGCTTAATTTGGTTTGAAAGATGTTTCCATGTGTACAAAATGTCTCCTATCTTTCTAGTCTTAAATTCAGGCTCATGGTATATGAAAATACAAAAAATTCAGTAGGAATGTATTTTAAATATAGAAAAAGGAATGATAGAAAAGAGCCTTATTCTTTAAAAGGTGGTAAAAGGATGAAAAATATTAAAATGGCATTCCAGTTAAAATGTAAATGCACATATATGAATTACATCTATGAATAGAAACTTATTTGTAATATACATGTATTGGCAAAAATACTTCTAGTAAAAGTTATCATTATTTTAGTGTTAACAGTTTTCTCTGCATGTGCACGTGGAACATAGCTAAATATTCTCAGAGCACCAGCGGTTTAAATACTGCAGTTGCTCAGAGCGCAAGTGGGGCTTGTATCATGTTAGCAATTAACAAATTGAGTCATTACCAGATGGTACAAGCACCGTAGGCTCTTTAAGTAAGTGCTATGTATAAAATGCTGGTGCACGGTGCATACTTAAATACTCTTTTTAAACAGCTATAGGTTTTATTAGAAGCATTTTTGCTAATACATGCAAATTACAAAAATGCTTCTATTCATAATTTAAATGCATCCATGTGGTTTCCAATTTTGGCTGGATTGTCCCTTTAATTATAGAGAAAATAAAGTAAAAACATTTCCAGGTTATACATATGTGATACAACTAAACACATTGATAGACTTGATGGGTAAACTGTCACACCGCGCCGCTCTAGCCATTGCTAGGGGCACGGCATCTCCTTCCCTGCTCGTTGTCAGGGGCAGTGTCAGCTCAAGTGCGTATAGCGCTGATGTCATCGCCGCACGCTCCTGATGCCGGTCAGACCTCAGTGGCGTGAATCCTGTGCCTATTTAAACTTTCCACAAACGTTCTCTCACTGCCCAAGTATAGGTGTTACTTTGTGTACTCCTGGGTGTGACAGATCGTTCTTTCTAAGTGCCTAAATACCGTTACTGAACCTGCCTGCCTGACTCCTCTCCTGCCTTAACCCTTAACTGCTGGATTGATTACTATTGCTGAACCTGCCTGTCTGACTACTCTACCTGCCTTAACCCTCAATCTGCTGAACTGCTTTACTGTTGCCAAACTCTGTCTGCCTGACCATTCTAGTGTTTTATCCTTGGACTGCTTTACTGTTGCCAAACCCTGCCTGCCTGACCATTCTAGTGGTTTATTCTTGGTTTACTCCTAGTACTGTGACTTCCTCCTTCTGCTTCTGGAAGTATACCCCGGATACCCTTGCCTGACAAGTATGAAGGTACTACTGATTGCAGGGGCTTTCTAAACCAATGCAGGCTACACTTCCGCAATGATTCTGACACCTTTCAGTCTCACCAGTCAAGGGTCACCTTTATCATTTCCTTGCTAAAGGACAAGGCCCTAGCCTGGGTCTCTCCCCTTTTGGAACAGTACGCTACACTCCTGCATGATGCTGATGAGTTCATTTCTGCTTTATCTTCTGTGTTTGGGACTTCTGGCCGTACCTCTGCTGCGGAATATTCTCTCCTGGATCTCCACCAGGGCAATAAAACTTTGCCATCGAGTTCCGCACCTTGGCACTTGAAACCACTTGGGATGGCAGTGCTCTCAAGGCAGCCTTTAAGAGGGGTCTCCATGAACGCAACAAAGATGAACTCACTTATCATGATATTCCTTCTTCTTTGGATGACTTTATAGTGCTTTGTATCAATCTGGACTCTCACTTTCAGGAAAGACAAGCCGAGAGAGACAGAACAAGGAGGGTCCTTCCCTCCCGTCCTCCTATTTACCCAGTTTCGGCAGAATTTGCTACCCCTTCAGCAGCTCCAGTTACCTCAGTAGAGGAATCCATGGATCTCTCCTCCTTCAAACCTTCAGAGTCTGAAAGGCAGAGAAGAAGGAGACTGAGACTATGTTTTTATTGTGGATCTAATACCCACCAACTAAAGGACTGTGACATTCGGCCAAAAAACAAATGCTTAGGGGATAACACTGGGTACCTCTAAGCATGATCTCAACTAAATCCCCTCACTCCTCTCGGATCCTGGTACCTGTTACCCTTACCTTCCTTCAGAATACTGTCCACACTCAAACCTTCATTGATTCAGAGGCAGCTGGAAACTTCCTGGATCACCGTTTTATGATTCAAGCTGGTTTGCCTCTTCTGCAGAAAAGACATTGTCTCAAAATAACTACCCTGGATGGCACCCCCCTTGGTTCGGGGGTGATCCATTTTGAGTCAGCACCCCCGACCATGACTGTGGGAGTCCTCCACACTGAACAGCTGCAGTTTGAGGTAATTCATTCTCCAACACAGCCTGTCATCCTTGGTCTTCCTTGGCTTTGGGTACACAATCCACAGTTCGACTGGGCTGAGGGACAACTGCCCTCCTGGGGTACCTCCTGTTTCCACTCCTGCCTTGCTAAAGTTATTCCTCTGCCCCGCATTCCCATAGCCAGTATACAGACTCCTTCAAACCTTCCTTCAGTATACATGGACTTCGCGGATGTGTTTGAGAAAATAGCAGCCAACGTGCTGCCACCCCACCTTCCTTATGATTGCAAGATCGATCTCTTTTTCTGGAGCCCCACTTCCTAAAGGAGGACTTATCCACTCTCCAAGGCTGAAACCAAATCCATAGAGGAGTACATCCAAGAGAATCTAGCTAAAGGTTTCATTCACCCTTCCTCGTCTCCTGCTGGGGCTGGCTTCTTTTTTGCCAGTAAGAAGAATGGTGGGCTCAAACCCTGCATTGACTACAGGGCCTTGAACAACATAACCATCAAGAATCGCTATCCCATACCATTGATCACCAAACTGTACGACTCACTCCAGGATGCTTGCTTTTTCCCCAAATTGGACTTATGTGGGGCATACAATCTGATTCGCATCTATCCAGGGCACGAATGGAAGACCGCCTTTAACACAAGATCTGGGCATTGCGAATACCTTATAATGCCCTTTGGGCTGTGTAACGCCCCTGCTTTCTGTTCAGCTCCTGTGCTCTGCCATCCTGATCCTGACCTACTGTTCACTTTAGAGGTTGATGCCTCCGAGATAAGGGCTGGAGCTGTTCTTACCCAAAGGGACCATTTGACTTCCAAGTTACACCCTGTAGCCTTTTTCTCTAAACGCTTTACTCCTGCTGAGAGGAACTACGATGTGGGTAATCGTGAACTCTTAGCCATTAAGATGGCCTTGACTGAATGGCGTCATTGGTTAGACGGCACCGCCAATCCTATTCAGATTCTCACCGACCACAAGAATCTGACTTACCTAGAGACTGCTCATAGACTCAATCCTCGACAGGCCCATTTTAACTTTGTGGTCTCTTATCTTCCTGGGACCAAGAACAAGAAGGAAGAACGCACTTTCCCGTCAGTTCCCTCACTCAAGTGATTCCTCAGAAGCTCCTATTGAACACATCATACCCCCCTCCTGTGTGGTTGCTCAACTCAATACCGCCCTTCTGCAAAGATTGCAACTTGCTCAGTCTAGTAAACCTCCTGGTGCCCCCATGGCCTCCGATATCCTCTTTGTACCCCTGAACCTGCGTATCCCTGTGCTAACCTGGGCTCATGATAGCAAACTCTCAGGACATCCTGGTTCGACTAGGACTTTCAAGCGTCTTTCTCAATATGTTTGGTGGCCTACTAAGAAGTCTGTCGCTCAAGATTATGGGAAAGCCTGCACAATTTGTGCTGCCAACAAGACTACTCGATATTTGCCTGAAAAGACTGTCTCCTGTTTTCTACAAAGTGTCTCCTGTTTTCTACAAAGTGGCCTTGGCAAAAACCCTACGCATACATCCAGCCTTCCACATCTCACTACTTAAACCTTACATCAAGAATAGATATATACCCGGCTCCGAGCTCCTTCTCCTGCACTCCTGGTCCGTGGTGACCCTGAATATGAGGTAGCTAAGATCCTAGACTCCAGATACAGGCAGAGACAACTGCAGTATCTGAATCATTTGAAGGGTTCCTGGGTTTCTGCCCGTGATGTGCATGCTCCATCTCTGGTCTCCAGATTCCATGCTGCTCATCCTTTGAGGCCGACTCTGGTTCCTGGGGGGAACCCTTGAGAGGGGGGCTATGTCACGCCGCGCCGCTCTAGCCGTTGCTAGGGGTCCGGCGTCTCCTTCCTTGCTCGTTGCCAGGGGCAGTGTCGGCTCAGATGTGTGTGGCGCTGACGTCATCACCGCATGCTCCTGATGCCGCTCAGACCTCAGTGGCGCGAATCCTGCACCTATTTAAACTTTCCACAAACGATCTGTTACTGCCCAAGTATAGGTAAAGTTTACTTCAATTAACAAATGTACTTCGTTTTCTTAACATACTAGATAGGCTAGGGAGCAGTAATGCACTAATGGGAGCTAATTAGTGATTGGTGGAAACACACACATGCTTCTTGTCATTGGCTCACCAGATTTGTTCAGCTAGGTCCAAGTAGTGCATTGCTGCCCTGGGGCTGACTAACCTTGCGGGGCTTAAGACACTTAGCAATTTATTATTGCACTTTTGTTTGCAAATAATACATTATAACATTTTCTTTTAGCACTTTTGTCCCTTAACACACGAAAAGCAAAATTTTCTTTCATAATTTAGATAGAGCATACAATTTTCTAGTTAACTTCTATTATCTAATTTGCTTCATTCTCTTTGTATCTTTTGTTGCAAATCATATCCAGATAGACTCAGGAGCAGCAACTACTGAGAGATGGCTGCACATATACTGTATGTCTCTCAGAGGTGTAACTAGAAACCTTAGGGCCCCCGGTGCAAGAATCAATTAAGCCCCCCCCTTCATAGAAAGCATAATTGTTGTATTGTTGTTTGTTTGTTTTTTGTAAAATGGGCTGAACATGGGCATTCCAAGGGCGTACATTAATTTTTCTATTAAATCCCAGATTAATTATCTAAACATTGCTGCTCTTACAGTTCTCACTGTATTCTCACAAATGAAACTGTGGCGAGCTTGTGACAAAATACTTATAACCCAAAAAGAAAAACACATGCATATGAAAATATAGGCGATTGTAAGATGCTATACACAGAACACAGCGTAATGTCATTTATATTGACTGTTCACCGCTAACTTCACTCTAGGGAGCAAAGCTCTTGTGAGCTCCATTACTTTATTTAGGAGGCATCTCGCCACTCGCGGGGACTGCCCCTTTTTTACGATAAATCCAGGAGGGCAGCCCCTGCGAGGCTCAGCATGAAAAATTATGGGGCCGATTTATTATGCTGCGAATGCAGCAGTTTCCGTGTGAGCCTTCAGGCTTGCTGGAAACATAAGTTAAGAAGCAGCGCTCTTAAGACTCCTCCTCTGAGGCAGCGGACAGCAATCAGCAGATCGGATACAATGCGGTTGATTGACACCCCCTGCTAGCGGCCGATTGGCCGCAAATCTGCAGGGGGCAGCATTGTATAAGCACTAGAAATGCTTGTGCAATGATAAATTGTGTATCAGGTCCGCCCGCACATTAGTAAATCAGCCCCCAAGTCTTGTCTGTAAAGCTTAGATAATTGGGCCCTAATTGTAGTCTATCATCTGCTAATAAACACTTCAATTGGACTTTCTCTTTTGAAAGCCCAAACACTCTTACGCCATAATTTTCCAAGCCTAGTCAATTGCACAAAATAGTAGATTCACGAAGGGTCTCAATGTTAATTAAGATGGTTTAATGAGGGGCAATTTCATCTGATAAGCAACTAAAAACAGTTTACAAACAGTTTAAAAAAAACAACATATTTACAGCACCAGAGGCATCTTATAACTGAACAACATTAACTAAAGTCAAAAACTTAACTTCCATGGATCTGATAGAACATGCAGTTTTAAACAAATTTACTTTTTTATTTCTTTTGCTTGGTTCTCTTGATATCCTTTGTTAAAAATCATACCTATCTAGACTCAAGAGCAACAGAGCACTACTGGTAGCTAGGTGGTGATTAGTAGCGGCATATGTATGCCAGTTGTAATTAGCTTACTTGATTTGATCAGCTAGCTCCCAGTAGTGCATTTCTGCTTCTTCTTCAACAAAGGATACAAAGAGAATGAAGCAACGTTGATGATAATAATAGTAAATTGGAAAGTTGTTTAAACTAAACATTTTGGGTTTCATGTCCCTTTAACCTCACTTAGATTGTAAGCTCTGAAGCCGGGCCATGCAATCCTTTTGTCCAACTAAGTCTTGTTATTTTCTATTATACCCACTGAATGTTTAGTGCTCTATGGTTTCTGCTGGCGTACTACAAATAGATATTAGTAATAACTAGGAAGGAATAACAACATCTAGACAAGCGCTAACACATTATAAGCTTCACCATAGCTTATACTTCTCACACTGTCAGACGTAGCGGCACCATACACTGTCAGACGTAGCGGCGTCATACACTGTCAGACGTAGTGGCGCCATACACTGTCAGACGTATCGGCACCATACACTGTCAGACGTAGCGGTGCCATACACTGTCAGACATAGCGGCGCCATACACTGTCAGACATAGTGGCGCCATACACAGTCAGACGTAATGGCGCCATACACAGTCATATGTAGCGGCGCCATACACAGGCCCTGATTATTCAAAGCATTAACAGACCAATGAGAAACTGCCTTTCTGGCCTCGTCGGTCTGCAAATATATTGTAAAAAAGGGGGCAGGCCCACAAAGTGCTGACAAGTAGTGATGTGTCACCCATAGGATATAATAAGGATCATGGCTTCTGCAAAAGTCTGCTGGGTTAATAAGTTAGGGGGTATTTGGTTTGGGGGGTGTTGTAGCGGTTTAGGGGTTAATAGTTTAGGGGGTGTTTGCGATGGGGGGCTATAGTGGTATAGCGGTTAAGTAGTGTAGGAGTAATTTGCTGTGGGAGTTGTGCCAGTATAGGGGTTAATAGGTTAGGAAGTCTATTGTGGTGGGCTATTGGCAGTATATGGGTTAATAGTTTAGGAAGTCTATTGCGGTAGGCTTAGGGGTTAAGTATTGTAAGGTTAGTTTGCGATGGTGGGTTATGTACTTTAGCGGTACATAGGTATATTTATTAAGCTTAGTGCTATATATTTAAAAGGGATCCTTTACTTTACATTGTCAGTGTTGGTGCCTATGCTGCTTGGAATATTTCGCCAGCATCGCCACCCATTTCAATGTATAGTAAAACGCCACTCTGCGATGCTGCCTTTAAATAGTAATGTCGGTTGATCATCAGAGGCCACAGTCAGAAGTAGCAGCTGCATACACTGGCTGTCAGGAGTAGCAGCTGCATACACTGGCTGTCAGGAGTAGCAGCTGCATACATTGGCTGTCAGGAGTAGCAGCTGCATACACTGGCTGTCAGGAGTAGCAGCGCCATACACTGCCTGTCAGGAGTAGCAGCGCCATACACTGCCTGTCAGGAGTAGCAGCACCATACACTGGCTGTCAGGAGTAGCAGCGCCATACACTGGCTGTCAGGAGTAGCAGCGCCATACACTAGCTGTCAGGAGTAGCAGCGCCATACACTACCTGTCAGGAGTAGCAGCGCCATACACTGGCTGTCAGGAGTAGCAGCGCCATACACTGGCTGTCAGGAGTAGCAGCGCCATACACTGGCTGTCAGGAGTAGCTAATATTCAATAAATATATATCCAAGTAGTGAACTGTGTCAATTAAAGTGTGCAGGCAGCAAAATTCCAGATAATTGCCAAAGTTGGCTGTGCCTGGTAAAGTGTTATACTGTGATAGGGTATAGATAAAGGGAAAGGTTATAAGAATAAGCGTGGTATGATGATGACATTCCACGCAACATTTTTTTAAAAACATATATTTCAAATAAATTATCCAAATTATTTGAACCTTACTATCACCTAGATTACAAGTTTGTGTGTTCGTCTTTTAACGCTGAAAAGATGGTATTTTCAGCATTAAAACAGCACTGCCGCCTTTACAAGTCTTGTCGGTATAGCTGTACCGCAAGCCTTTTAGCCTCTACCGCAACGTCAGTTCCGCACTCCTAAAAATGAAGTTTTTCAATGGGATTTACATTGCGCCGGTATTACGAGTTTTGCGGTGAGGCTAAAAAGTGAGTGCTACAGCCTAAAATGACAAGATCTGTACCGACATCTAAAGTCAGTAGTTATGAGTTTTACACTACAAAGCTGTAGCATAAAACTCATAACTAAACTGCTAAAAAGTACACTAAACACCCCTAAACTACCTATTAACCCCGAAACCTAGGCCCTCCCGCATCACAAACACTATAATAAATGTATTAACCCCTAATCTGCCACTCCCGATATGGCCGCCACTTAAAAAAATTATTAACCCCTATTCCGCCGCTCCCCAACATCGTCACCACTATAATAAACTTATTAACCCCTAAACCGCCGCCCTCCCACATCACAAACACTATTTAAATATTATTAACCCCTAATCTGCCGTCCACCCACATCGCCCCCACTATACTAAGGTTATTAAGCCCTACACCGCTGCCACTATAATAAACCTTTTAACCCCTAAACCACAAGCCGCCACAACAAAATATACTAAACTAAACTATTAACCCCTAAACCGAAAGCCTCCCACATCACAATAAACTAATTTAAATTATTTACCTCTAAACCTAAAACCCACCTAACTTTATATTAAAATTACAATTTCCCTATCTTAAATTAAATTAAAACTTACCTGTCAAATTAAAAAAAACTAAGTGTAAACTAACAATTAAACTAATATGATAATTAAACTAAAATTAAACTAACTACAAATTAAATAAAACCAAACTACACATTAAAAAAATCCTAACACTACTCTAAAAATGACAAAGTAACTAATTACAAAAAAATAAATAAAAAAATACTAAGTTACAAAAAATAACAAATACTAAATTACGGAAAATAACAAACGAAATTATCCAAATTAAAAAAGAATTACACCTAATCTAATAGCCCTATCAAAATAAAAAAGTCCACCCAAAATAAAATAAAAAACCCTAGCCTACAATAAACTACCAATGGCCCTTAAAAGGGCCTTTTGTGGGGCATTCCCCCAAAGATATCAGCTCTTTTACCTGCCCAAACCCTAATCTAAAGAAAACCCCACCCAAAAAACCCTTAAAAAAAGCCTAACACTAACCCCCGACGATCCATTTACAGTTTTTAAAGTCCCGCTTGAACGATATTCATCCTGGCAAAGTCTTCATCCAGGCGGCCTCTTCAATCTTCATCCTGGCGGCGACGTCCTGATCCAAGTGGCGAGAAGTCTTCATCCAGGCGGCCTATTCAATCTTCATCCAGGCAGCATCTTCTATCTTGATCCCGGATGCGTGGAGCGGGTCCATCATGAAGACATCGGGCGCGGAGCATCTTCTTCACAGGTCGCCGCTGTACACTGAATCTTCAATGCAAGGGATGCGATTCAAGATGGTGTCCTTTACATTTCTATTGGCTGAAAAATTTGAATCAGCCAAAAGGAATTAGGGCTCCTATAATCCTATTGGCTGTTCAAATCAGCCAATAGGATTTAAGCAGCTCTCATTCTATTGGCTAATTCGAATTATAGCGCTCAAAACTCGTAATCTAGGTGTATGTGTTATAGGGAAATTAAATCCCAAAATGTATTATCATCACTGGTTCACTTATATTACCGCCTATGTTTTTTAACTGATTTTTTTCATTTCTACCTCAATCAAAAGTGAAAATTAGTTTGATGTAGGGTTGTGTTTTTTTTGTTTGTTTTGTTTTTTGGAAGAATTAAGGTTTTAAAAAAATTCTTTGCACAAAGTTTTTTTTGCCAGAAAAAAAATCTAGATAGTAGAACATTATAAACTATCTCATCATTAAATATGTAGAAAACATATTTGGAATATGTTTAAATAAAAAATCTTAGTACAATATCAATTACAAATAATTTTCTTCTTAGGCACATATTGGGGCATATTTATCAAAGTGCGAGCGGACATGATACGATGTATCCGCTGCACATCGATAAATGCCGACAGCATACGCTGTCAGCATTTATCATTGCACCAGCAGTTCAACAGAACTGCTTGTGCAATACCGCCCCCTGCACATTCGTGGCCAATCGGCTGCTAGCAGGGGGTGTCAATCAACCCTATCGTATTCGATCGGGTTGATTTTTGTCTGCCGCCTCAGAACAGGCAGACAAGTTATGGAGCAGCGGTCTTTAGACCGCTGCTTCATAACTTCTGTTTCCGGCGAGCCATTCAGAGCTTGATAATTCGGCCCCATAAATGATACTGGGGTCAAACCATTATTATATGTATATTTCCGTATAAAAATATTTTCATGCTAGAACTCCTCATATTTTATATTATACTATAAAATTGTTTTGGGTGGGGAGTATAATTTGGAATGTCAATGCTTTTTAACAGTTGATTGTGAACGTAATCCCCAACATTAACATGGTGTTTGTCATTTAATGTTTTTTTCTTTTTAAAAATAAAAGTGTGGGTGTTGAAATAAAAGTCCAGCATTAGCACTAAAATGGCCAGAAACCCTGTTACCAAACTGCTACTGTGCATATTATATAGGTTTGCAACTGTATGCTACGTGAGGATACAAATTAAAGCACATACTACAGACAATATGGGTGCGATTTATCATGGCCCGAATAGGGCCATATACCTCTGTTTCTGCACGAGCCTTCCGGCTCACCGGAAACTGGAGGTAAGAAGCAGCTGTCTTAAGACCGCTGCTCCTTAACTAGTACGCCTCCTCTGAGGAGGCAGACAGCAATCCGCCTGATCGAATACGATCGGGTTGATTGACACCCCCTGCTAGCGGCCCCTATATCTCCATGTGACATCTCATAAAGATTGGTGCAGTGGTGTTTGGGTAGGGTAGGCTAACCCTTTCCCCTGTGCTAACAAACATTACAGTTTTAAAAGATTTGTTCTGTATGCAGATTGCTAATATGTAAATGTACATAAATTATTTCAAGCCTGCTTTCAATTTTAAAAATGATTGCTATACGTATTACAGTGGGAAAATTCATAAACAAATAGGTCAAACATAACTTTTAGTATATGTTATCAATAGTTATTTTTTTGCCAATCTTTACTCAGTTCAATGCTGAACATGGGAACTCTACAAGCTGTGTGATGTAATATTTGTGAGTGTTTACATTTCAAACCTATGAGAGTTGTTGTTATAGATACCTCAGATAGTACAATCTGGTTGCTAGTTGAAAATATTTGCTGTGACCTGTAATTGGAGCAGGGCATTAAAATAGCTCACAGCTAGCCACAAGTATAGTATATATGGATATGAAATTAATACATATATATATATATATATATATATATATACTGTATATATATATACTGTATATATATATATATATATATATATATAATTCTGTGTATCCTGTTGGGAAAAAAATACAATATAAATTGCCTACTCACCCAATTAACCGTTGTGTCTCACAAACCATTGCTTACTGACAGACACCCTCCTATTATATATAGTTTTACTCACAAAAAACATCATCCTCATCCACTGACAATCTCTTCCTCATGCAATCACCTTTATAATGTTTATGACTTGCTGATCCTGCTATTGTGCTTGTGGATATAATAAACATTACTACGTCATCACCTATAGCACAGCAGCACGTATCTGTACAAGAATGTTAGTTTAAAAACTATCATATACAGGTCTACAAAGACCTATGTAAACAGAACTTAAGAGCATTTGGCTATACCATGAACTACAGTTGCATATGGGGGTCTGGGGAACAGCTGATCACTGGTACCAGTCTATATAGTAACTGCAGTAGGCTCAACTCTCACAAGATATGTATTGTACTCAATGCCTCCTCACTTGTTTCTGCAGCTAAGTGATGCTGTCTTCAAAGCCTCTCTTTCAGTGGGGTGGTCCACAGGACATATGCTCTACAGCGGAGCACTCACTATGTTGACAGCAGGAGACCAGGAGCTTAAATCTTTTTTGATGCTGCAACGGCTGTTGTCCAGTCCAATGCTATTGCCAACCTCCTCCCCAAGTTACAAAGCTTTCCTTAAAACGTTGGCAGTTAAACTACTTTCCTTGCAAGGACATTTTCTTTCTCTGCAGCTTGTGATACTAGCAGGTGCTGTCTGCAGTAGATTGTTCCCTCTTTAAAATTAAAGACCGATTACATCAATAGGTAGGAACAGTAGCCATATTTACTGTTACTACACTCTGATTAGTCTCTGTAGCCATATTTACTGTTACTACACTCTGATTAGTCTCTGTAGTCATATTTACTGTTACTACGCTCTTTTATTGGCGGATGAATTTATCCACCAATCAGCAAGGACAACCCAGGTTGTTCACCAAAAATGGGCCGGCATCTAAACTTACATTCTTGCATTTCAAATAAAGATACCAAGAGAATGAAGAAAATTTGATAATAGGAGTAAATTAGAAAGTTGCTTAAAATTTCATGCTCAATCTGAATCACGAAAGAAAATTTTTGGGTACAGTGTCCCTTTAAAAATGCCGGCCATTTCTGTAAAATACCTGCTTGGTAGCAGCCCTACATTTTACAGATCAATAGTTAGGCCTCATCTTGAGTATTGTGTGTAGTTCTGGAGTCTATGGGGCCTATTTATTATGGTGCGAGCGGACATGATCCAATATAGCGGATCATGTCTGCTGCACATCGATAAATGCTGACAGCATACGCTGTCGGCATTTATCATTGCACCAGCAGTTCTTGTAAACTGCTGTTGCAATGCCGCCCCCTGCAGATTCGCAACCAATCGACCACTAGCAGGGGGTGTCAATCTATCTGATCGTGTTAGATTGGGTTGATTTCTGTCCGCCGCCTCAGAGCAGGCGGACAGGTTATGGAGCAGCGGTCGTTAGCCAGAAACACGGGGCATCAAGTTCCATACGGTGCTTGAGAAATATGCCCCTATAACTACAGATGGATATAAATAAAGTATAATCTGTTCAAAGGAGTGCTACTAATATGGTCTAAAAAATAAAACTTTAAGAATACACCCTTTAGAAACCCAAGCCTTGGCTCCAGGTGTTATGCCAACACCACATTAAGCTCATATAGCTTAATAAGAAATATAAGAGCCAATGGAATTTAGCTATAGATGCCTAGATTTAGAGTTTTGCGTTAGAAGGGGTGCGTTAGCTACGCATGTTTTTTTTCCCCCTGCACCTTTTAAACAACGCTGATATTTAGAGTTCTCTGAAGGGCAGCGTTAGGCTCCAAAAAGGGAGCGTACAGGCATATTTACCGCCACTGCAACTCTCAATACCAGCGTTGCTTACGGACGCGGCCAGCTTCAAAAACGTGCTCGTGCACGATTCCCCCATAGGAAACAATGGGGCAGTTTGAGCTGGAAAATAACCTAACACCTGCAAAAAAGCAGTGTTCAGCTCCTAACTCAGCCCCATTGTTTCCTATGGGGAAACACTTCCTAAGTCTGCACCTAACACCCTAACATGAACCCCGAGTCTAAACACCCATAATCTTACACTTATTAACCCCTAATCTGCCGCCCCCGCTATCGCTGACCCCTGCATATTATTTTTAACCCCTAATCTGCCGCTCCGTACACCGCCGCAACCTACGTTATCCCTATGTACCCCTAATCTGCTGCCCCTAACACCACCGACCCCTATATTATCTTTATTACACCCTAATCTGCCCCCCCCCAATGTCGCTGCTACCTACCTACAATTATTAACCCCTAATCTGCCGCCCCCAACGTCGCCGCCACTTACCTACACTTATTAACCCCAAATCTGCCGACCGGACCTCACCGCTACTATAATAAATGTATTAACCCCTAATCCGCCTCACTCCCGCCTCAAAAACCCTATAATAAATAGTATTAACCCCTAATCTGCCCTCCCTAACATCGCCGACACCTAACTTCAAGTATTAACCCCTAATCTGCCGACCGGACTTCGCCGCTACTCTAATAAATGTATTAACCCCTAAAGCTAAGTCTAACCCTAACCCTAACACCCCCCCTAAGTTAAATATAATTTAAATCTAACGAAATAAAATAAATCTTATTAAATAAATTATTCCTATTTAAAGCTAAATACTTACCTTTAAAATAAACCCTAATATAGCTACAATATAAATAATAATTAAATTGTAGCTATTTTAGGATTTATATTTATTTTACAGGCAACTTTGTATTTATTTTAACTAGGTACAATAGCTATTAAATAGTTAATAACTATTTAATAGCTACCTAGTTAAAATAATTAAAAAATTACCTGTAAAATAAATCCTAACCTAAGTTACAATTAAACCTAACACTACACTATCAATAAATTAATTAACTAAACTATCTACAATTATCTACAATTAAATCAACTAAACTAAATTGCAAAAAAAACCACTAAATTACAAAAAACAAACACTAAATTACAAAAAAATAAAAAAAGATTACAAGAATTTTAAACTAATTACACCTACTCTAAGCCCCCTAAAAAAATAACAAAGCCCCCCAAAATAAAAAAATGCCCTACCCTATTCTAAAATAAAAATTTTACAGCTCCTTTACCTTACCAGCCCTTAAAAGGGCCTTTTGCGGGGCATGCCCCAAAGAAAACAGCTCTTTTGCCTGTAAAAAAACATACAATACCCCCCCACATTACAACCCACCACCCACATACCCCTAATCTAGCCCAAACCCCCCTTAAAAAACCTAACACTATGCCCCTGAAGATCTTCCTACCTTATCTTCACCACGCCGGGTATCACCGATCAGTCCAGAAGAGGGTCCGAAGTCTTCATCCTATCCGGCAAGAAGAGGTCCAGAAGTGGCTCCAAAGTCTTCATCCTATCCGGCAAGAAGAGGAGATCCGGACCGGCAAACATCTTCATCCAAGCGGCATCTTCTATCTTCATCCATCCGACGAGGAGCGGCTCCATCTTCAAGACCTCTGGCGCAGAACATCCTCTTCTCCCGACGACTAGACGACGAATGAAGGTTCCTTTAAGGGACGTTATCCAAGATGGCATCCTTCGAATTCCGATTGGCTGATAGGATTCTATCGCCAATCGGAATTAAGGTAGGAAAAATCTGATTAGCTGATTGAATCAGCCAATCAGATTCAAGTTTAATCGGATTGGCTGATCCAATCAGCCAATCAGATTGAGCTTGCATTCTATTGGCTGTTCCGATCATCCAATAGAATGCGAGCTCAATCTGATTGGCTGATTGGATCAGCCAGTCGGATTGAACTTGCATCTGATTGGCTGATTCAATCAGCCAATCAGATTTTTCCTACCTTAATTCCGATTGGTCGGCGATGTGGGGGACCTCGGTTTAGGGGTACATAGGTAGTTTATGGGTGTTAGTGTACTTTAGAGCACAGTAGTTAGGAGCTTTATGAACCGGCATTAGCCCATAAAGCTCTTAACTCCTGACTTTTTCCTGCGGCTGGAGTCTTGTCGTTAGAGTTCTAACGCTCACTTCAGCCAAGACTCTAAATACCGGCTTTAGAAAGATCCCATTGAAAAGATAGGATACGCAATTGACATAAGGGGATCTGCGGTATGGAAAAGTCGCGGCTGGAAAGTGGGCATTAGACCCTTACCTACAAGACTCTAAATACCAGCGGTAGGCTAAAACCAGCGTTAGGACCCCCTAACGCTGGTTTTGACGGCTAACGCAGAACTCTAAATCTAGACGAGAGTGTTTTAAGAGTGTGACCCTTTTTAGAAGTGTTTTTTTGTGAGCCTTAATGGTTAAAAGAGACAATATTTATTTATTTTCACAGTCTCATCCTGTTCCTAACAAACCCAGAAGCCATGAAATATATTAATTTACATAGAACAGCTATATTATCTCAAAGCATCCCATTCATTCTGCTGGTTGCTGCACACTATTACTTAAGGGTTACAAATCATCCAAGCTTGTGTGCAGTTACAGCTTGCTGGCCCAGGGTTTCGCTGTCTATTCATAACACTAAGCTAACCTAAGCTCCCAATGTGTCTCCCGTGGCATTCTTCAAGACGCTCAATGAGCATGTTATTCTTTGGCTCTTCTAATTCATACTATCTTGTGATCCGCATGTTTCTCGGATCAATCATATAACCCAACTGCATTAATTGCTGGTTTCCCAGTGACTGCTCTCCTTAAAAAGCTTCTGCTGGTGATTTGCATTTGTGCCAAAAACAACTGTGGATCTACTGTAGGAAAACTCAAGCTGGAATAGCATAATATGTATGAATCCAAAACCCAGCAAGCTTTAAAACAATAGTGTTATTCAGAACCATAAACCATTTAGCAGAATAAATCAGAGAGAGGTACTCCTGTCTTATATGTTACTTTCAGCTATTTAAGTATTAATCATAGACATACATAAGCCCTTCCCAAATATGGATATGGGCAGACTTGTTGGGCTTATTGTTTTTATCTGCTATTAATCGGTTTCCGTGGTACTGTATTCTGAAAATCAACAAAGCTATTTTTAACAAATACACAGCCAGTTTACGAGTTTTGCGTTATGGCTGGCTCGCTAATAACTTGCAAGTTATTTCCACCGCTTACCTTTGCAAAAAACCAACTTGTGCGGGCGATATGGTTGCGTTGAGCTCCATACCGCACCCAAATACAAGCAGTGTTTTGACGTGCTCGTGCACGATTTCCCCATAGACATCAATTGGGAGAGCCAACTAAAAAAAAGCCTAACACCTGCAATAGTGGAGCGTAAAGCTCCGTAACGCAGCCCCATTGATATGGGGAAAAAAAATGTATGTTTAAACCTAACACCCTAACATAAACCCCGAGTCCAAACACCCCTAATCTGCCGCCCCCAACATTGCAGACACCTACATTACACTTATTAACCCCTAATCTGCTGCCCCCAATGTCGCCGCTACCTACCTACACTTATTAACCCCTAATCTGCCGCCCCCAATGTCGCCACTGCCACTATACTAAAGTTATTAACCCCTAAACCTCTGGCCTCCCACATCACTAACACTAAATAAATATATTAACCCCTAACGTAACCCTAAGTCTAACCCTAACCCTAACATAACCCTAACACCCCCTAACTTTAACATAATTAAAATAATTCTAAATAAAACTTACTATTAATAACTAAATAATTCATATTTAAAACTAAATACTTACCTGTAAAATAAACCCTGAGCTAGCTACAATATAACTAATAGTTACATATTAGCTATCTTAGGTTTTATTTTTATTTCACAGCTAAGTTTGTATTTATTTTAACTAGGTAGACTTATTAATAAATAGTTATTAAATATTTACTAGCTACCTAGTTAAAATAAATACAAATTTATCTGTAAAATAAAACCTAACCTGCCTTTTACTAACACCTAACATTACAATAAAATTAAATTTTCTTCCGATGTCTGTTGAAGATGAAGAATGAAGTGTTGCAATCAGCCAATAGGTTTGAGCTTTCATCCTATTGGCTGATCCAATCAGCCAATAGGATTGAGCTTTCATTCTATTTGCTTTTCCAATCAGCCAATAGGATGAAAGCTCAATCCTATTGGCTGATTGCAACAGCCAATAGGATTTTTCCCCCTTAATTCCTATTGGCTGATAGAATTCTATCAGCCAATCGGAATGTAAGGGACGCCATCTTGGATGAAGTCATTTAAAGGGAAACTTCATTCTTCAACAGACATCGGAAGAAGAGGATGCTCCGCGCCAGATGTCTTGAAGATGGCCCCGCTCTGCGCCAGATAGATGAAGATAGAAGATGTCGCCAGTATGAAGACTTCGGTCCGCTTGGATGAAGACTTCTGCCGGCTTCGCTGAGGACTTCTGCCCGCTTGGATGAAGACTTTTGCCGCCTGGTTGAGGATGGATGTCCGGTCTTCAAAAACTGTAAGTGGATCATCAGGGGTTAGTGTTAGTTTTTTTTAAGGATTTATTGGGTGGGTTTTATTTTTAGCTTAGCATTTTGGGCAATGTAAAAGAGCTAAATGCCCTTTTAAGGACAATGCCCATCCAAATGCCTTTTTCAGTACAATGGGGAGCTTAGGTTTATTTAGATAGGATTTTATTTGGGGGGTTTGTTTGTGGGTGAGGAGTTTTACTGTTGGGGGGTTGTTTGTATTTTGTTTACAGGTAAAAGAGCTGATTTATTTGGGGCAATGCCCTGCAAAAGGTCCTTTTAAGGGCCATTGGCAGTTTAGTGTAGGCTAGGTTTTTTTTTTATTTTGGAGGGGCTTTTTTATTTTGATAGGGCTATTAAATTAGGAGTAATTTGTTTTAATTTTTGATAATTTCTTTTTTTATTTTGTGTAATTTAGTGTTTATTTTTTTTGCAATTTAGAAAAATGTATTTTGTTAATTTAATTTATTTAATTTTATTGTAATGTTAGGTGTTAGTGTAACTCAGGTTAGGTTTTATTTTACAGGTAAATTTGTATTTATTTTAACAAGGTAGCTAGTAAATAGTTAATAACTATTTATTAACTAGTCTACCTAGTTAAAATAAATACAAACTTACCTGTAAAATAAAAATAAAACCTAAGACAGCTACAATGTAACTATTAGTTATATTGTAGCTAGCTTAGGGTTTATTTTACAGGTAAGTAAGTATTTAGTTTTAAATAGGAATTAGTTAGTTATTAATAATAGGTTTTATTTAGATTTATTTTAATTATATTTAAGTTAGGGGGTGTTAGGGTTACGTTAGGTTTAGGGGTTAATAGGTTTATTATTGCGGCGGACAGCAGAACAGATTAGGGGTTAATTATATTTAAATAGTGTTTTTGATGCGGGAGGGCGGCGGTTTAGGGGTTAATCATTTTATTATAGTGCAGACTTTTGTAGATTTTCTACAGGCCAGATTTGATTTTTATTTAATTTTTTTTTTTTTTTAATATAAACTAAATATTTAAAAAAAAAAAAAAAAAAGCCCCAAACTGTATACTGGCAATAGAAGCAAAGATGAAAAATATTGAAAAGACACTTGTGAAAGTTCAGGAGTTATTTATATTTGTACCTGATTTATATAAAAAAAAAAAAAAAAAAAGATCAGCAATACTTTAAACTACAAATCATTCTTGATTTTGCTTTTAAAAAAAAAAGTATTTTAAATGCTTGACATTTATTTTGCAAATCTTTTCCAATAAGGGGCGAGATTACATATGAGGCTTAAGTTTCAACCAATAGAATTTAAGCAGATCTCATCCTATTGGCTGGTTTGAAAATTTCAGTCAATAGGAATGCGAGGTATCTCAATATAAATTGTGTACCTCGCATTCAATCTTCAGCGTGCGGCAGATGATCGCATAAAGAGGAGCCTCCACATCAGATGACCGTGCCGCCGCCGATCTGTCTCCGCTCCGCACCGCCTCAGCTCCACGACACCTGGATGAAGATTGAAGATGGTGCCGCCTCTGCTCTGTGACACCGGGATGAAGATTGAAGATGGAGCCATCTGGAAGAAGACCTTCACCGCCTGACTTCAGGAACAGTGAGTACCTATTTCGGGTTAGTGTTAGTTTTTTTTGGATGTTTTTTTTTTTTTAGATTAGGGCTTTTTATTTTTTTTAATGGGCACTAAAAGAGCTGATTGCCCTTTTAAGGTCAATGCTCATACAAATGCCCCATTTAGGACAATGTGTAGATTAGGTTTTTATTGTTGGGTCTTTTTTATTTTGGGGGTTCGGTTGGTGGGGGTTGTACTGTTAGGGGGGACTTAGTATATTTTTTAAGTAAAAGAGCTGTTAAACTTAGGGCAATGGCCTACAAAAGGCCCTTTTAATGGCTATTGGTAAATTTAGTGTTAGATTAGGGGGTGTTTTTATTTTAGGGTGACTTTTTTGTTTTTATAGGGGTATTATATTAGGTTTAATTTTTTTTATTTTGGATAATTTCGTTTATTTTTTTCTGTAATCTTAGATTTTTTTATTTTTTGTAATTTTAGGTTTTTTATTTTAATTTTTAATTTTAAATTAAGTTTTTTTTGAGTAAGGGTAGGATTTTTATTTTCAGTGATGATAGAGTAATTTTTATTTTTTTATTTTTGGTAAATGTTTATTATTTTTAAATGTAGTTAGTCTTTTTTTAATTTTATTTTATGTAATGGTAGTTTAATTGGGGTGTTAGGTTAGGGAGCTTAGTTATTAGGTTGATACATTATGTTGTGGGGGGTTTGCAGTTTAGGAGTTAATAGTGTTAATAGTGTAATTAGGTATTTTGCGATGTGGGGGCTTGGCGGTTTAGGGGTTAATAGTATTGATAGGTATTTTGTGATGTGGGGGCTTGGCGGTTTAGGGGTTAATAGTATTGATAGGTATTTTGCAATGTGGGGGTTGGCGGTTTAGGGGTCAATAGTGTTAATAGGTATTTTGAGATGTGGGGGGTTGACGATGTAGGGTTTAATATTGTTAATAGGTAGTTTTCGATGTGGGGGTTGGCGAATTAGGGCAAAGAGTGAAAAAGGAGCACAAGCAGCGGTTCAATGCATAAAAATTAATTTATTTACAAGTGGCAAACATAGCGCCTTGGCGCTCAGAGTGAAGAAAATTAACACGTTTGTCAAACAAACAAACAAAACCGTGAGAGGGGAGAAAAACACCCCGGGGTAAATACTGACAAAAATCAATGAGACTAGCGTTGAGAAAACAGGTATACGCGTTTCAGCTTACAGCCTTACTCATTACCTGGCTAAAACACAGTGAAGTGAACTTAAAAACAGTGGCTAGTCATCCTATTGGTAGTTGGGAACACTCCCCTCAATTAATCCTCCAATAGGTATTTATTTACGTAGCTATGAACACCTGAGAAAGCACAGAGGTATGCACTGTTGTCAGCACACAGTAAATACATATGGAATAGAATAGAAATAAACAATTCCTGTACATTATGTGTAATAACAATCCAATATGTATAAACAATTTCAGTGATCAAAAATGAATTAAAAATGAATTCAATTCAATGGGAGAGAGGAAAGAGAACTCCGGACCCAGCCGGAAACATTTGTGGTGCTGGGAAACCGCTTCATAATTGCTGAAATGAAAAATACAGATAATATAAGCACGGAATAACAGTTGTTTGCATCCAGAGACATACAACTCATATAAATATGAAGCTATAGTCAGTAGACCCTAGGCATACATACTGAACCTTAAGCTATAATAATAATAATAATAATAATAATAATGGTACAGTTAACCCTTAATAAAAATAAAGTCAAAGAGTGTCTACAAATACATAAGTGCTGTTATCATGTGCATTCCTTGCCATACTGGACAATAGGTAGCTTCATTATTATAGAGAGCCTTATTTACAATAGAAAAATTAGTCCAGAGGGCAAGCTGGAGTACCAGGGACCTGGAAAGTTATACTAAAGTATCCTGAGTTGATAGGCTCCTACGCTCCAGGGGTAACATAGTATAGACAGGGTGAACCGGGTGGGGGAGAGGATAGGCCCTACCAAAAATTGATGAGGTCATATTCCGAATTAAGGCCCTCTGGAACTCTTGTCCTGAGTTTAAAAATCCAGAAGGCCTCCCTCTCCCCCAACCTGCGGACCCTGTCGACTCCCCCCTTACAGGGAGCCACCCTCTCAATGATGGTCCAAGAAAAGGAGCTAGTGTCTTTCTGGTGTGTACCCGCAAAATGTTGAATCAATGCTGTAGTGAGTACACCCGCCCTTATATCACTAAGGTGCTCTTTAATACGGGTTCTAGCCTCTCTTGTCGTGAGGCCTACATATTGGAGGGAACATTCCCTACAAGAAATGACATAAACCACATATGTAGACCTACAATTGAGGCAAGAATCTATCATAACATTCTGACCTGTCATTAGTGAGATGAACTGATTACCAGGGGCCAGCTTCTCACAGGCCACACATGTACGATGGTGGCAGTGAAATGTACCCTTACAGCTCAACCATGAAGAAGTGGGTTGTCCTGTCTTTTTAATTCTTGTGGGTGCCACAATGTTGCCTATTGTTCTGTTTTTCTTGTAGGAGTACCTTAGGCCATCTGTAACCACTTTCTGGAGTTTGTCATCTGCAGATAGCATATTAAAATTATGCCTCACTATTTGGCAGATTTCCCTGTATTGTCTTGAGTACTCTGTTAAAAAGACAACTTTGTTGTCTTTCCCTTCCTGAGTACAGGATTTAGGCCTAAGAAGTCTTTCCCTAGGTATTCCTCTTACAGTGTTCCTAGCTTTTGTGATGACAGAACTCCTATAGCCCCTCTCTTTCAGACGTATGGTCAGTTCATTGGCCTGTTTCTCATAGACCTCTGCATCACTGCAGTTCCTTTTCAGCCTAACGAACTGACCCTTCGCTACTCCTTTAAACACTCCTGGCGGATGGCAGCTAGCTGCATGTAGCAGTGAGTTGCCCGAAATGGGTTTGCTGATAAACTGATCCTGTCTACCTCTAAGAGTCACATCTAGAAAGTTGATAGTGTCACTTTGTATCTCATTTGTAAAGTGAATCCCCATAGAGTCATCATCAAGACTTCTTATGAATGTCTGTAATTCAGATTCACTACCTCCCCATATAAATAGGAGGTCGTCGATATAGCGACCGTACCAAACTACTTTGTCTTTGTGAGGATTCCCATCTCCATAGACGTGGGACAGCTCCCACCAACCCATAAACAAGTTGGCGTAGGAGGGGGCAAATTTCGCCCCCATAGCCGTCCCACGCCTCTGGAGAAAGAAATCCCCCTCAAATTCAAAGTAGTTATGGTTGAGAAGGAAGTTGGTAACTTCCACCACAAAGTTTACAAAGTTTGATTCCGGTCCATATTGTTTTTCTAGGAGAAACCGAATGGCCTGTAACCCCTTTTTGTGTGGAATAGAGGTATATAGCGATTTTACATCGGCTGTCAACCAAACATAGTGTTTGCTCCAAACTACTCTAGAGAGAAGATTGAGTACATGCTTAGTATCTGAGAGAAAGCTCCATAGAGCACTCACCATTGGCTGCAAAACATGATCCAGCCACTCTGACAGTGGGTGTAAAGGACAGTCCCAGACTCAGTACCTCCAGTTCATGTTTGGTCAACACCACATCTGAAAGATTCAGTACATTCTGTAGTTGCCTCGGCCTCGGCCCCTCCTCTGGGGATACCTCCTTTGGTCCTTGTATTGAATGATTAAGCAGCAAACAAGGGTACACGTGGGGTCTAGGCCAGACTCCTGGGAGAGTAACTGAAGTCCTAGGTGGTATCTGCACCCATTGGTGTTATTGGCACACAATTATTGCTACCATTTTTCAAATATCTTTTATTGTGTGAGCGTTTTTTGCGGTCAGGTATGAGTGAAGGGGGTAATACTGAAGTAGCTTCACTGTTTTCACTGAGGAATGCACAGGAAAGGAACACTGCACCTGTGGATTATAATAAGGTGTTTTCTACTGACAAATCCCATTATAGCTTGGTTGCCCTATTTGAAGAATTAGAATTTCTACTCCTAAAAGAAAACAAGCTCATTTGGGATATAAAGACTTTAACTAAATATCAGGAATTGGGCATCATACCCAGGGGACTGAGGCTAAACAAATTTCCAACTTTCGTCACAGATGATAAAGTATTTATTGATCTGTGGAATGGCCATCTGAGTACCTGCTCACAGAAACTTATGCAGTTGATCTGCGAATATAAACAGAAATCCCTAGAGGAGCTAACAATAAAAATCAAAGAGGTTCAGAGGGAACTCAACAATAGGAGCAAGGAACCAAGCTATTTTAAGTTTGACAGCACACTTCAGCAAATAATAGCAGAAGCTAAAACATTGCTATTGGAAATAAAACACAGTAAATACCTTAGAGATCAGCTAGATTACGACTTGAATCGTGTCTATGTATGGAACAAAAAGGATAGACAAACTTTAAGGAAGGAACAAAATAGAAATACATTTTACCCAAACAAATCAAGGGGGAACAACAGACATAGGCAAAGTAGAAGGAGAGTGAACTTCTTTGAAAGTGAAGGTGAATCGTGTGATGAGGGTTCTGGATCGGGTGGGGAAGAATTACCACCTAAGACACCAGCTACCAGACCAAAGGATAATTCAATACCTCTACCACCCTCTATACTCAAAACACAGGCTCCACAGCCTCGCTCACATTATAGGGAAGAAACAAGATGTGTAGAGACGAGCACTACAGAAGCTATGGAAGTGGAGAGAGTACAATTGGAACAGGTTTTTCAGGTCCCCCAAAGAACACCAGACGGGGGGGGAGGCGCCAGCAAGGATCAAAGCCATCAATACAAGGACCAAAGGAGGTATCCCCAGAGGAGGGGCCGAGGCTGAGGCAACTACAGAATGTACTGAATCTTTCAGATGTGGTGTTGACCAAACATGAACTGGAGGTACTGAGTCTGGGACTGTCCTTTACACCCACTGCAGACTTTAATCTGTTCAGGACATTACTTGATGTCAATAAACTAATTCGGAAACTAACACTGAGAAAGTTCTACCATTCCCAAGAGGGAGGGAGTGATGAGAGCCACGTATCCATTCCCAGGAACAGGTCAGGAGGCTTGGTAGGCCTAGGGCCCGATAATCAACTAAGTTTCCAGGAACTCTGTGACATTAGGTCTCTGGAGACACTAGGGGATGAGGCCAGTGAGGCTGGGTATATACAGGTTCCATCCTTTAAGTGTAAGTCCTCGTTCTATCCCATCCAGAACAGAGGCCAAGTCCTGGAGAAATTCCAACAGAGGGTAGAATCAGACCTCACAAAGTTGTATTATAAGTCAGAGAGGGGCAAACATAACAACATATCAGCACTACAGAGGAAGGCATTAGACAGCCTAGCCAGCAATGAAAACATAGTGGTGAGGGCCGCAGATAAGGGTGGCACCATAGTGGTGCTCAATGCCAGTAGCTTCAGGGAGGAGGCCTACAGGCAATTAAGAAATATTGATGACTACAGTGCTCTGCCGGGTGATCCGACGGGGAGGTTCCAGCGACGGTTGGCCTCCCTTGTGGACGATGGTGTGGAGCTAGGCTTTCTTGATGCCAAGACACGTGATTATCTCATAGTGTCTAATCCCACCATTCCTACATTTAACCACCTGCCTAAGGTCCACAAATCCACTGAAAATGTACAGGGGAGGCCAATCGTGAGTGGCATTGGATCCCTGCTGGAGCACCTGTCACAGTGGCTGGATCATGTTTTGCAGCCAATGGTGAGTGCTCTATGGAGCTTTCTCTCAGATACTAAGCATGTACTCAATCTTCTCTCTAGAGTAGTTTGGAGCAAACACTATGTTTGGTTGACAGCCGATGTAAAATCGCTATATACCTCTATTCCACACAAAAAGGGGTTACAGGCCATTCAGTTTTTCCTAGAAAAACAATATGGACCGAAATCAAACTTTGTAAACTTTGTGGTGGAAGTTACCAACTTCCTTCTCAACCATAACTACTTTGAATTTGAGGGGGATTTCTTTCTCCAGAGGCGTGGGACGGCTATGGGGGCGAAATTTGCCCCCTCCTACGCCAACTTGTTTATGGGTTGGTGGGAGCTGTCCCACGTCTATGGAGATGGGAATCCTCACAAAGACAAAGTAGTTTGGTACGGTCACTATATCGACGACCTCCTATTTATATGGGGAGGTAGTGAATCTGAATTACAGACATTCATAAGAAGTCTTGATGATGACTCTATGGGGATTCACTTTACAAATGAGATACAAAGTGACACTATCAACTTTCTAGATGTGACTCTTAGAGGTAGACAGGATCAGTTTATCAGCTCAGAGACCTACCGCAAACCCATTTCGGGCAACTCACTGCTACATGCAGCTAGCTGCCATCCGCCAGGAGTGTTTAAAGGAGTAGCGAAGGGTCAGTTCATTAGGCTGAAAAGGAACTGCAGTGATGCAGAGGTCTATGAGAAACAGGCCAATGAACTGACCATACGTCTGAAAGAGAGGGGCTATAGGAGTTCTGTCATCACAAAAGCTAGGAACACTGTAAGAGGAATACCTAGGGAAAGACTTCTTAGGCCTAAATCCTGTACTCAGGAAGGGAAAGACAACAAAGTTGTCTTTTTAACAGAGTACTCAAGACAATACAGGGAAATCTGCCAAATAGTGAGGCATAATTTTAATATGCTATCTGCGGATGACAAACTCCAGAAAGTGGTTACAGATGGCCTAAGGTACTCCTACAAGAAAAACAGAACAATAGGCAACATTGTGGCACCCACAAGAATTAAAAAGACAGGACAACCCACTTCTTCATGGTTGAGCTGTAAGGGTACATTTCACTGCCACCATCGTACATGTGTGGCCTGTGAGAAGCTGGCCCCTGGTAATCAGTTCATCTCACTAATGACAGGTCAGAATTTTATGATAGATTCTTGCCTCAATTGTAGGTCTACATATGTGGTTTATGTCATTTCTTGTAGGGAATGTTCCCTCCAATATGTAGGTCTCACGACAAGAGAGGCTAGAACCCGTATTAAAGAGCACCTTAGTGATATAAGGGCGGGTGTACTCACTACAGCATTGATTCAACATTTTGCGGGTACACACCAGAAAGACACTAGCTCCTTTTCTTGGACCATCATTGAGAGGGTGGCTCCCTGTAAGGGGGGAGTCGACAGGGTCCGCAGGTTGGGGGAGAGGGAGGCCTTCTGGATTTTTAAACTCAGGACAAGAGTTCCAGAGGGCCTTAATTCGGAATATGACCTCATCAATTTTTGGTAGGGCCTATCCTCTCCCCCACCCAGTTCACCCTGTCTATACTATGTTACCCCTGGAGCGTAGGAGCCTATCAACTCAGGATACTTTAGTATAACTTTCCAGGTCCCTGGTACTCCAGCTTGCCCTCTGGACTAATTTTTCTATTGTAAATAAGGCTCTCTATAATAATGAAGCTACCTATTGTCCAGTATGGCAAGGAATGCACATGATAACAGCACTTATGTATTTGTAGACACTCTTTGACTTTATTTTTATTAAGGGTTAACTGTACCATTATTATTATTATTATTATTATTATAGCTTAAGGCTCAGTATGTATGCCTAGGGTCTACTGACTATAGCTTAATATTTATATGAGTTGTATGTCTCTGGATGCAAACAACTGTTATTCCGTGCTTATATTATCTGTATTTTTCATTTCAGCAATTATGAAGCGGTTTCCCAGCACCACAAATGTTTCCGGCTGGGTCCGGAGTTCTCTTTCCTCTTTCCCATTGAATTGAATTCATTTTTAATTCATTTTTGATCACTGAAATTGTTTATACATATTGGATTGTTATTACACATAATGTACAGGAATTGTTTATTTCTATTCTATTCCATATGTATTTACTGTGTGCTGACAACAGTGCATACCTCTGTGCTTTCTCAGGTGTTCATAGCTACGTAAATAAATACCTATTGGAGGATTAATTGAGGGAAGTGTTCCCAACTACCAATAGGATGACTAGCCACTGTTTTTAAGTTCACTTCACTGTGTTTTAGCCAGGTAATGAGTAAGGCTGTAAGCTGAAACGCGTATACCTGTTTTCTTAACGCTAGTCTCATTGATTTTTGTCAGTATTTACCCCGGGGTGTTTTTCTCCCCTCTCACGGTTTTGTTTGTTTGTTTGACAAACGTGTTAATTTTCTTCACTCTGAGCGCCAAGGCGCTATGTTTGCCACTTGTAAATAAATTAATTTTTGTGCATTGAACCGCTGCTTGTGCTCCTTTTTCACTCTTTGCTCTCATTTGACCGGCCTTTAGTGTAGCACAGCAGCTAGGTATTGCACCAATATCCTGACCGCATCATTACGCCCATCACCTGGGACGTTAACGGAAGGAGGAGTCACCCACCGCAGCCATCAGAGCTCACTCAGGTTTACCGCAGGAGCTGGATACTAACTGAACTAGACGATCCATACACAGTAAGGAGAACGGATATATTGCCGCAACGGACTGTCGCTCAGGATCCAGCAGCACACAGGTATGAGGTGTGGACTCTTGGCGTATATTTACTAGATATCTAGTGTTTTTGCATTTTCATTCTTATACATGTGCATCTAGCGGTGGCATACGAATCTCACCGGTCCAAGTCTGAGGTAGGGAAAACTCACAGGACCTGGTTATACAATCCTGTCAATATTCAAACACTGCATGTATTGTGATTTGGGAGCTAGCTGATCAACACACTGCTCTTAAGTTGATTGACACACATCACCGCGGTTACTCTCCACCTAACTGACTTTCCCTTGTTTGCTGCTTGGCGGATTAGGGGTTAATAGTGTTGATAGGTATTTTGCGATATGGGGGTTGGCAGATTAGGGTTTAATACATTTTATTTCTTATTGCGGTGGGGAGGATGGCGGTTAAGAGGTATATATTGCGTAGGCATTAAGTGTTTGATTAGGCTTCCAGGGGGTTACTGTACTTTTATAGTCAGTGCAAGGCTTGCTGTGCCTGCCTATAAGTGGCAAGGTGAAAATGGAGTAAAATGTATCCATTCTCGCCGCATAAGTCCTTGCACTGAATATATGATACTGACTTGGGATGCAGGTTGTATGTTAGTTTATGGGAGTAAATACAGTGGGCGGCGGGTAAAATATATGCCCGACGCCGCATATGTGATCAGGCCTATGGTGTTTATTTGCTGATGGGACTTCCTAAAACATTTAATGTAGAAATTGTTTAATGCTGCTTAGCATGCAAAATGTGCCTAAACAGCAATCAATTGCAACAAAACTTTGCACAAGCAAAGTGTATCACTGCTCAAGTCTATTCTAGAAGTTTCATGAGTTTTGAATTCCCACACTGCAAACAAATTGTGTTATGTGCATTTGTGGTCTGCTTAATGTTGTTTTGGGCTGCTTATAGTACATACTGTATGTACGTTAAGCAGCCCAAAGAAAAAAAAAGATGTACTTGATGTTTTCTTGCAAAATGAGAACAAATTATCAGTGTAGCTACTGCCATCAGGGTGATAAGAGAGCTGACATGGCAACTTGGGTTGCATTCTGCCTTTTCTGAGCATGGGCAAATCTGACTCCCTGTTATCTAGTCTATTCACTTCAAAGTAAATCATCTCATGTTACTCTAGAAATGTTATAACATTAAGCTAAATAAGCCTTCATCTAGAGACCCCAGTCTCCTTGTTAGACTGTGACAGGATGTAATGGACACTGCACAAAGGAAGTTTAAAAAAAGAAAAAACTGTAAAATCCATTTAAAATGATGAATAATACATATTGCAATAATTTATTTTAAGCCATAGCTTAGTGCTTTTTTTATTACAACAATAAAATAGACTGTTTCGTATTATTTGAAGTTCATCTAATAGATAACAGAAGATATTCAGAGGTACCCATAATTTTTAGCAACTCAGATTGCCTGGCTGGCTACCATGGGGATTTCCTTTTATCTTAATTAGTTTCTAACAATGACTTCATCTTGTTTAGAAAACTGAGCTTTATTATGTAGATGCACACTGAGCATGCTCCCTGTGCCACTAAAGTGTGATACAAGTTCCTAGTATCTGAAATTAAGTAAAAATACATTACACAGTACAGTAATTCCAGACCTGTGATAATTAAGGAAGCTCTAGACCCCAAGGCAGGAGTGTTGTTAAAATATTTTAATCTTAACATTTACTCCACCAACTCACTTTTGCATTCTACCATACCTTTACCATGTAAGGTTTAGTTCTGCAAGTCATTATCACTTGTTTTGTGACTGAAATTGCATCTTTTTTGCAAACAGTATCTGCCCACGTACCATGTACTTGAGTCTCCCAACAAGTAAGATATTTTAGGTTTAGTAAGTTAATTTGCTAGGCTTCTGAAACACACTTGCTACACATTATTGTAGTAGCATTTCCAAATGTGTTAGATTCCAAGACAACCAATAACGATTTTGCACTTGTTTTTATTTTGTCGAGATTTAGAACCACCACTGTCTATATATTAAGGACTTTGTGATACAACTATTCAATATGTTACATATATTAAAACACCAATAATTTTCTGAGCCATGTCACGCTATTTTTAAAAAGCTTCCTTTTTTAGTTGACACATCAAATTTTTTTTGGCACGCAGTTTGCCCCATTTTTTTTCATTACATGGTTGTGGCCATCTTAGTGTACATTGATTTGATACTGTTGCTGATTCTTCTACTTTGTAAACTCGTGTTTGAAATATTAGCCTTGTTCGTGGACTGTCACTTTGAATTCTAATTTGGTACTGTTCTGTAGACTAATTACACTGTTAAATAAAATAAAAAAATTAAATAGATTTCCTTACTAAAAATAGTCATATATTTTACTAATTTTGGGTCAAGAAAAGACTATGACTTATGATTTATTTTTTATTAGCTCTAGTTTTTGAGATGCACTACTTGCGCTTCAGTAATATATTCATAGTGAAAAGCAATATTACAACAATCTTGATATTTTCTTGATACAACATAAATGAAAGTTGTTTTTCATTCAATTAAGCACAAACAGCACAAAATGAAAAAACATATAGCAATTGAATGTACAATCTGAAATAGTGAACTTTCCTTGTTGCTTGTACTTCTCTTCTAGGGCATCTCTTGTCAGTGTGCAACAGTAGTCAGCAAACATAGAAGGGTTCCACCTATCCTGATATCTTTGTTTCATTCCTGAAAGGTCTTGATTGAACAACGTACTGTGCTCATCACTCACTGTCAGAGAAGAAGTCCAGATGAGAGTCAAGAAAGTGGATTTTGAGTGACATGTTGCAGCCTAATTGATCATACTTTTCTAGAAGGTTTTTCGCAAGCTCAACATACTTTCCAGCTCTTGGGGTTACCTAAAAAGCCATGCACAACACCTTTAAAAGCTTCCAAGCCGCTTTCTCTTTACCGTTGATGACTCACCCAAAGTTTTCATCCATAGTAAGTTTATGAATTGTGGACCAACAAAGATTCTTTCTTTATCTTTAGCCTCACTCAGCAGTGAAACTTTTCTTCTCAGGTACTTGAAAGCTTCTGCATCCTTGTTCATACCCTTTACAAAGTTCTTCATGAACACATTTATGTGTTATCCTGGTTTTTAGCATAAAGCATAACCACAAAACTGAAAACAACACTAACCCTCACTTCATGCAAGCTATACACAGACAATAAAGAAAACAAGTCCTACAGTGACTCATCATTCCTGCACTTAGGTTTGCCAGGTTCCTTACTAGGCCGCTAGACGTGCCACGCCTTTTACTCTATACTCATACCTTACATCATCATAAATGGGCTCTATCTCGGAAGAAAAAGCTGAGAGATTTAAATGTCATATTTAATTCATTTTTTGCATGGTAAAATCAATTAGTAAGTATTTTCAAGTCAGAAATATTTTCTTCTTTTTTTTTTTTTTTTAACCTTATTCAACATTTAACAACAAAACATCTAAAACGGCAGTTGGTCACTGCATAATGCAAGAATGAGTAGGAAGAGCAGGATATAATTTACCTCACCCATGTGTCCCTGCATGCTGTTTCCCCATTAGCTCGCTGTTTACAAGGTTCACTCTGAGACCACACCTCTCTTTGTTTCCTAGTTGGCCTAAATGTTAGTATGTGGTTATTAGTGTGTGTGCATTCTCGTTTCCCAATAAAATTGTATATTATGAAACAGAAACATTTTCATTGTTGAGAAGTGTTTTGTGACCACTGCTTGACTTTTGACCTGCTCTTCAGATTCTGATTGTGTACCTTTTTGCTGAATGGAAGTTATCAACCTCTTGCATGTCTTGACTAAGCCTATGGATAACCTTTTACTGGAAGTCATGTCCTGGGTCCCATCCAAAGAGTTGAGACAGTGTTTTACCAAGTTACTTCTCAGCCATTGCATCCTTACCCTCATATTTGGCTTCATGATAGTATAATTGATAAGCTACAGCAAACTAGTTTACGACAATTTTTTAGCAGCTAGCAAGGGAAATGGGGAACATTCTGAACAAATTTCCTCTTTCCTAAATAAATAATTATTTTTGCCGATATTGAAATTGTTTATATGATATTTTTTGATGGTCATTCAGTGGATTCTGGGTACTTCAATATGTCCATTTTGTTGTTATTTAGTTGATCACTTGTGATTAGTGATGTCCCGAATAGTTCGCTGGCGAATAGTTCCCGGCGAACATAGCTTGTTCGCGTTTGCCGCGGCGGGCGAACATATGCAATGTTCGGTCCGCCCCCTATTCGTCATCATTGAGTAAACTTTGACCCTGTACCTCACAGTCAGCAGACACAATCCAGCCAATCAGCAGCAGACCCTCCCTCCCAGACCCTCCCACCTCCTGGACAGCATCCATTTTAGATTCATTCGGAAGCTGCATTCTTAGTGAGAGGAGAGACAGTGTAGCTGCTGCTGATTTAATAGGGAAATCGATAGCTAGGCTAGTGTATTCAGTGTCCACTACAGTCCTGAAGGACTCATCTGATCTCTGCTTTAAGGACAGCACCCCAAAAAGCCCTTTTTAGGGCTAGAACATCAGTCTGCTTTTTTTTTCTTCTTGTGTAATCTAATTGCAGTTGCCTGCCTGCCAGCGTGTGTGTCAGGCTCACAGCGTATACTGTGCCCACTTGCCCAGTGCCACCACTCATATCTGTAACAGTAGTGTACATTTTAAAAAAAACAACACTTTTTTAACTGTGAAATAATAGCAGTCAGTTTCCTTCACACGTGTGCGTTTCAGTGCCTGCCAGGGCACAGTGTCACACCAGTGCAACTCATATCTGGTGTAACAGTAGTGTACATTTAAAAAAAACAACACTTTTTTGACTGTGAAATAATAGCAGTCAGTTTCCTTCACACGTGTGCGTTTCAGTGCCTGCCAGGGCACAGTGTCACACCAGTGCAACTCATATCGGGTGTAACAGTAGTGTACATTTAAAAAAAACAACACTTCTTTGACTGTGAAATAATAGCAGTCAGTTTCCTTCACAAGTGTGCGTTTCAGTGCCTGCCAGGGTACAGTGTCACACCAGTGCAACTCATATTTGGTGTAACAGTAGTGTACATTTAAAAAAACAACACATTTTTGACTGTGAAATAATAGCAGTCAGTTTCCTTCACACGTGTGCGTTTCAGTGCCTGCCAGGGCACAGTGTCACACCAGTGCAACTCATATCTGGTGTAACAGTAGTGTACATTTAAAAAAAAAAACTTTTTTGACTGTGAAATAATAGCAGTCAGTTTCCTTCACACGTGTGCATTTCAGTGCCTGCCAGGGCACAGTGTCATACCAGTGCAACTCATATCTGGTGTAACAGTAGTGTACATTAAAAAAAAAAAAAACACTTTTTTTGACTGTGAAATAATAGCAGTCAGTTTCCTTCACATGTGTGCGTTTCAGTGCCTGCCCGGGCACACGTGTCACACCAGTGCAACTCATATCTGGTGTAACAGTAGTGTACATTTAAAAAAAACAACACTTTTTTGACTGTGAAATAGTAGCAGTCAGTTTCCTTCACACGTGTGCGTTTCAGTGCCTGCCAGGGCACAGTGTCACACCAGTGCAACTCATATCTGGTGTAACAGTAGTGTACATTTAAAAAAAACAACACTTTTTTGACTGTGAAATAATAGCAGTCAGTTTCCTTCACACGTGTGCGTTTCAGTGCCTGCCAGGGTACAGTGTCACACCAGTGCAACTCATATCTGGTGTAACAGTAGTGTACATTTAAAAAAACAACACTTTTTTTACTGTGAAATAATAGCAGTCAGTTTCCTTCACACGTGTGCGTTTCAATGCCTGCCAGGGCACAGTGTCACACCAGTGCAACTCATATCTGGTGTAACAGTAGTGTACATTTAAAAAAAAAAAACACTTTTTTGACTGTGAAATAATAGCAGTCAGTTTCCTTCACATGTGTGCGTTTCAGTGTCTGCCAGGGCACAGTGTCACACCAGTGCAACTCATATCTGGTGTAACAGTAGTGTGCATTTAAAAAAAAACAACACTTTTTTGACTGTGAAATAATAGCAGTCAGTTTCCTTCACACGTGTGCGTTTCAGTGCCTGCCAGGGCACAGTGTCACACCAGTGCAACTCATATCTGGTGTAAAAGTAGTGTACATTTAAAAAAAAAACAACACTTTTTTGACTGTGAAATAATAGCAGTCAGTTTCCTTCACACGTGTGCGTTTCAGTGCCTGCCAGGGCACAGTGTCACACCAGTGCAACTCATATCTGGTGTAACAGTAGTGTACATTTAAGAAAAACAACACTTTTTTGACTGTGAAATAATAGCAGTCAGTTTCCTTCACACGTGTGGGTTTCAGTGCCTGCCAGGGTACAGTATCACACCAGTGCAACTCATATCTGGTGTAACAGTAGTGTACATTTGAAAAAAACAACACTTTTTTTTACTGTGAAATAATAGCAGTCAGTTTCCTTCACACGTGTGCGTTTCAGTGCCTGCCAGGGCACAGTGTCACACCAGTGCAACTCATATCTGGTGTAACAGCAGTGTACATTTAAAAAAACAACACTTTTTTGACTGTGAAATAATAGCAGTCAGTTTCCTTCACACGTGTGCGTTTCAGTGCCTGCCAGGGCACAGTGTCACACCAGTGCAACTCATATCTGGTTTAACAGTAGTGTACATTTAAAAAAAAAACCACTGTTTTGACTGTGAAATAATAGCAGTCAGTTTCCTTCACACATGTGCGTTTCAGTGCCTGCGAGGGCACAGTGTCACACCAGTGCAACTCATATCTGGTGTAACAGTAGTGTACATTTAAAAAAAAAATACAGTTTTGACTGTAATAGATTGAATAGCAGTTAAATGTCTGCAAGCGTGTTTGTCAGGCCTACAGCGTCTACTCTGCCAACTTCTGCCAGTGCACAGTGCCACTCATATCCGTTGTCACAGTAGCTTGCACGCATAGTACCACTAATCGAAAAAAAAAATGACAGGTAGAGGCAGGCCACCCCGCAGGGGCCGTCGCGGTAGTGGTGCTGTGATTCCCTTTGGCCCTAGAATAATGCCCAGTGTTCAGAGGCCACGTACCCTGAACTCGAAAAGTTCTGAGGACATAGTTGACTGGCTAACACAGGACACCCAATCGTCTACAGCTGCCGCTAGGAACCTTGACGCACCATCCTCCTCCAGCTTAGCTTCGGGCACCTCTCAAGTTACCACTCGCCTGCCTGCCGCCACCACCAACACTAGCACCACAGCCGCTTCACTTGATCTGTCAGAGGAGTTATTTACACATCAGTTTGAAGAAATGAGTGATGCGCAACCATTATTGCCAGAGGATGTAGATAACAGGGATATGTCTCAGTCAGGCAGCATTACACACATGGACGTACGGTGTGATGATGATGATGTTGTACCCACTGCTGCATCCTTTGCTGAGTTGTCAGATACAAGTGAAGCGGTTGATGATGATTATGCGTCCGTGGATGTCACGTGGGTGCCCGCTAGAAGAGAAGAAGAACAGGGGGAAAGTTTACTTGGGGAGACAGAGAGGAGGAGGAGACGAGTTGGAAGGAGGGGGAGGTCGTTGCAAGGAGCTAGTGGCACAGTCAGACAGCATGCATCGGCACCCGGGGTCAGCCAGACAGCACGCCAATCAACGCATGCTGTTGCCACCACCAGAATGCCGTCATTGCAGAGCTCAGCAGTGTGGCATTTGTTTTGTGTGTCTGCCTCTGACAACAGCGATGCCATTTGCAACCTGTGCCAAAAGAAACTGAGTCGTGGGAAGTCCAACACCCACCTAGGTACAACTGCTTTGCGAAGGCACATGATCGCACATCACAAACACCTATGGGATCAACACATGAGTACAAGCAGCACACAAACTCAAAGCCGCCATCCTCCTCCTGGTCCAGCATAACCACTGTTGTCCTCCTTGCCCCCTCTCAACCATCTGCCACTCCGTCTCTCGCCTTGAGCAGTTCCTGCTCATCTGCCCACAGTCAGGTGTCTGTCAAGGACATGTTTGAACGTAAGAAGCCAATGTCACAAAGTCACCCCCTTGCCCGGCATCTGACAGCTGGCTTGTCTGAACTCTTAGCCCACCAGCTTTTACCATACAAGCTGGTGGAGTCTGAGGCATTCCAAATTTTTTTAGCTATTGGGACACCGCAGTGGAAGGTACCCGGCCGGAATTTCTTTGCACAAAAGGCAATCCCCAACCTGTACTCGATTGTGCAAAAGGAAGTAATGTCATGTCTGGCACACAGTTTTGGGGCAAGGGTCCATCTGACCACTGATACCTGGTCTGCAAAGCATGGTCAGGGCAGGTATATCACCTACACTGCGCATTGGGTAAACCTGCTGACGGCTGCCAAGCATAGAATGCGTGGCTCTGCATAGGAGTTGGTGACACTGCCATGACTTGCAGGCAGGCCTGCTGCCACCTCCTCTACTCCTCCTACTCCATCCTCTTCCATAACCTCCTTGGCTGAGTCCTCTTCTGCTGCTGCGTCTTACTCCACATCAACGGCACCCCCCCAGCTCCCCAGGTACTATTCCACATCCCAGATACGGCAGTGTCACGCCGTCTTGGGGTTGACTTGCCTGAAAGCAGAGAGTCACACCGGACCAGCACTCCTGTCCGCCCTGAACGCACAGGTGGATCAGTGGCTGACTCCGCACCAAATGGAGATCGGCAAAGTGGTTTGTGACAATGGAAGAAATTTGTTGGCGGCATTGAATTTGGGCAAGTTGACACATGTGCCGTGCATGGCACATGTGTGTAATCTGATCATACAACGCTTTGTGCATAAGAAACCAGGCTTACAGGACGTCCTGAAGCAGGCCAGGAAGGTGTGTGGCCATTTCAGGTGTTCCTACATGGCCATGGCGCACTTTTCAGATATGCAGCGGCGAAACAACATGCCAGTGAGGCGCTTGATTTGCGACTGCCCGACGCATTGGAATTCAACACTCCTAATGTTTGACCGCCTGCTCCAACAAGAAAAAGCCGTTAATGACTATTTGTATGACCGGGGTGCTAAGACAGCCTCTGAGGAGCTGGGAATTTTTTTGCCATGTTACTGGACGCTCATGCGCAATGCCTGTAGGCTCATGCGTCCTTTTGAGGAGGTGACAAACCTAGTCAGTCGCACCAAAGGCACCATCAGCGACATCATACCATTTGTTTTCTTCCTGTAGCGTGCCCTGCGAAGAGTGCTGGATCAGGCCGTAGATGAGCGTGAAGAGGAAGAGTTGTGGTCACCATCACCACCAGAAACAGCCTTATCAGCATCGCTTGCTGGACCTGCGGCAATGCTGGAAGAGGATTGTGAGGAAGAGGAGTCAGAGGAGGAATGTGGCTTTCAGGAGGAGGAGGAAGACCAACCACAACAGGCATCCCAGGGTGCTCGTTGTCACCTATCTGGTACCCGTGGTGTTGTACATGGCTGGGGGGAAGAAGATACCTTCAGTGAGATCACTGAGGACGAGGAACGGGACATGAGTAGCTCCGCATCCAACCTTGTGCAAATGGGGTCTTTCATGCTGTCGTGCCTGTTGAGGGACCCTCATATAAAAAGGCTGAAGGAGAACGACCTGTACTGGGTGTCCACGCTACTAGACCCCCGGTATAAGCAGAAAGTGCCTGAAATGTTACCGAATTACCGCAAGACGGAAAGGATGCAGCAGTTCCAAAATAAATTAAAAAGTATGCTTTACACAGCGTATAAGGGTGATGTCACAGCACAACGGGAATCTAATAGGGGAAGAGGTGAAAGTAATCCTCCTCCTCCCACGACCACGCCGGCAAGGACTGGGCGCTTTACAGACGTGTTGTTGATGGAGGACATGCAGAGCTTTTTAAGTCCTACGCATCGCCACAGCCCTTCGGGGTCCACCTTCAGAGAATGACTCGACCAACAGGTAGCAGACTACCTCACCTTAACTGCAGATATCGACACTCTGAGGAGCTATGAACCCCTTGACTACTGGGTGTGCAGGCTTGACCTGTGGCCTGAGCTATCCCAATTTGCAATAGAACTTCTGGCCTGCCCCGCTTCAAGTGTCCTGTCAGAAAGGACCTTCAGTGCAGCAGGAGGTATTGTCACTGAGAAGAGAAGTCGCTTAGGTTAAAAAAGTCTAGATTACCTTACCTTTATTAAGATGAATGAGGGATGGATCCCGAAGGGACTGACAGTGGGCGATACATTCGACTAA
The DNA here is from genome assembly GCF_027579735.1 of Bombina bombina. Classification (NCBI taxonomy): domain Eukaryota; kingdom Metazoa; phylum Chordata; class Amphibia; order Anura; family Bombinatoridae; genus Bombina; species Bombina bombina. The sequence goes on along the minus strand of NC_069502.1, from coordinate 171,472,191 downwards.
AAAAGGCCTGATGAGATGAGCTGCCTTGGGCTAAAAATGGTCCACACGCTGCTGTATTTTATCTCTGAATGCCGGATGACTTGCGTGACTTATCCGCCACCAACTAGGGTTCAAGCCGCAATGTTTTAGGGCACTTTCTGCCTGGGAAACAAACATCAATTTTTCTGGCCGCTGCTACAGCAGCGGCTGCAACAATACCTAATTTTTCAGGCATGTGTACATGCCTAATTTTTCTGGCCTCTGGTGCTGCACTGTGGCTTCAAATACCAAACCAAAAAAAAGGCACATAACAGGGATTAAACTGATAGGAATAGTACTACTTAACACACCACTCCTATCTGATGGCACATTAGATTGCACGCGCAGTGCCCCAAATTTGAAGTAGGAGGTCCAACCAAGCATCTTTTTCCATCTCCCGGTTCCTAAAATCGATGCCATATACACGTCCCCTGATAGGGGACGTAACAGGGATTAAACTGATAAGAATAGAACTACTTAACACACCACTCCTATCTGGTGGCACATTAGATTGCACGCGCAGTGCCCCAAATTTGAAGTAGGAGGACCGACCAAGCATCTTTTTCCATCTCCTGTTTCCTAAAATCGATGCCATATACACGTCCCCTGATAGGGGACGTAACAGGGATTAAACTGATAAGAATAGTACTACTTAACACACCACTCCTATCTGGTGGTACATTAGATTGTACGCCCAGTGCCCCAAATTTAAAGTAGGAGGACCGACCAAGCATCTTTTTCCATCTCCCGGTTCCTAAAATCGATGCCATATACACGTCCCCTGATAGGGGACGTAACAGGGATTAAACTGATAGGAATAGTACTACTTAACACACCTTATAATAATGCAGAGAGAGGCAATGCAGAGAGAGGAGTCTGAAGAAGAGGAGTCAGAGGAGGAAGGTGGCTTTGAGGAGGTGGAAGACCAAACACAGCAGGCGTCCCAGGGGGCTTGTTGTCACCTTTCAGGGACCCTTGGTGTTGTACGTGGCTGGGTGGAGGAAGAGACCTTCAATGACATCAGTGAGGACAAGGAACGGGACATGGCTAGCTTGGTATCCAACCTTGTGCAAATGGGGAGTTTGCGGTTGTGCAAATGGACTGTTTGCGGTTGTTTGCGGTGTGTTAAACGGGGAGTTTGGTCTGTCACTGTGAAGCGGGCGTAACCCTTACACTACCTGATCGATACAACATCATACCTGATGTTTTAAAGCACGTTATTCCAAACAATTTAGGAATGTTAGGTGATTTATGCCCTTTATGGAATAAAACCAGACTCTGCATCAACTATGTAATTTTCCATGGGAGTTTTGCCATGGATCCCCCTCCGGCATGCCACAGTCCAGGTGTTAGTACCCTTGAAACAACTTTTCCATCACTATTGTGGCCAGAAAGAGTCCCTGTGGGTTTTAAAATTTGCCTGCCTATTGAAGTCTATGGCGGTTCGCCCGTTCGCCCGTTCGCGAACATTTGCGGAAGTTCATGTACGGAAAATTTTATGTTCGCGACATCACTGCTTGTGATTGCTGAAGTAGATGCTGTCCATGTATGGGCGTCTTTTCTGATGTCAATTCCAATATTTTTCCAATACAGAAACTGTGTTCTTATTTTCACTGTGAACATTCTCATGGTGTATTAGGCTGAAAAGACACATTAGGCTTGACAGGAATTGATCCCCTATATATGTTTACACTTTTACAGGGGTTAAATATAAAATGCTGAAACGAATGTTAGGTGATAAGCCACAGAGAAGACCGGTAATAATTAAGTTTCTACATTTTCAAGACAAGATATCCATTCTAAGAGCCTACAGAGGAAGTAAAGATTTTTTAATAGCACACAATAGGATTTTACTGTTTCAGGACTTTTCTGCACAAACCTCTGCCAGACGGAAAGAGATGGTTCCGTATTTACTAAATTATTCAATGTAGGATTCTTTGCTAGAATGATATACCCAGCAAATATTAAAGTTATCATAAATGACAAAATAATTATGCTGAAATCAGATCAGGAAGTAATAGGATTTTTACTGAAGAATAGTGATCCTAATGGTAACTAAATATTTGAGCATTGTATTATTTTATTGTTGCTTTAAAGATTACGGTATGGAATTAAATATTATTTTTATTTATATAGGAAAACTCCCCTTCCTTTTTTTTTTCTTCTACTTTCTCGTCTCTTTTTTCGCTCTCTCTCTTTCTCATCCTCTCCCTCGTGAGTAGGGATCTCTCTCATCCTTTATATGTGGGCCTTTTTTTATATATAAAACTGAGATAATTAATAAATGACCAATATGAGAATAGTATCTTGGAATGTTGGGGGCATCACTAGCCCAATAAAACGAAAATGAATTTTGGCACTTTTGAAAAAGGATAGAGTAGATATTGCAATGTTACAAGAGACCCATTTGTCTAAAATAGAAACAGAAAAATTACAAATGAACTGGGTAAAAGTGGTGATAGCTATTCCATGCGCAGCTAGGAAAAAAGGGGTGGCATTATTCCTCTAGATAGCCGGATTCCTCTAGATGTCTATGTTTTGCTGATCTTAGAATACAATATAAGCTATCTAACTCTGACTTCTATGCGTACCTACAAGTGCGTCATTGGTTTCATGGAATTACTAAAAATCCTAATCGTATATGGATACATACAGGAATACATTCTGGTCTAATTCTTTATAATGCAGGTATTAATTCTCTTAAATATTGGTATAAAATGTTAATAAATTGCTCAGGAGAAAAAAATTACTAGAAGTATCCGTAATATAGACAACGCAAGGTGGAAAGAAAGCCATCTCAAGCTAATTAATAGGGTCTATGTCACGCCGGTGACTACAAATAAATTGTCCTCGCTGCTCTAATTCCAATGCCGACTTAACTCATATGTTTTAGAATTACCAAAAATTTAAACATTTTGGTCACGGATTAGTTTCTGGCTAAGCAAAATTCTTCATACTTCGGTTAAGTTAGAGAAACGTCACGTTTTTCTCCTTGTTGATTTTGATGCTATTAGATATGTTAATACACGCTTAATTAATTCCACAATCCTAGGTGTATATTTGATACTTAAAAATTGGAAGAATAAGAAAGAACCCACTATTCATAACTTGATCAATCTAATGTTAAAACAAGCAGTAATGGAACAGTTTGATAGTATCAATAGATCGAACCAGAGTATTAAAAAGTATTGTAATAAATGGCTCAACTTTATTCAAACTTATGAAAATAATACACAGGCCCAATTATTGGCGCCCCTTACTGCATGTAAATATGTAGAGGCTATACAGTACTTCATAGGAGGTTTATGCAAGCTGATGGTGGGGGGGTGGGGGAGAGGATATAGCTTCAATAAATGGCCCCTTTTTTCCTTTCCTTTTTTTTTCTGTTTTGTCTGGTTTCTAACATTAGATGCCGACTTTTCTGTAAACCTCCGATAGGAAGATACATATAGGGATTTATACAGTTCTTTGTTGTCTGTCACTAGAAAAGAGTGACACGCTTTGTAGCTTTTTCTTTATCTTTTCTTTTGCTTCTGATAAGATAAGGTATATAACATAATTATGCTTTTTCTCTCTAAGTGGAACTAAATGAGACTATGTTATAGACAAAAAAATAGATATGGGGTACTAATTATATCTGATAATAAATACAATTTTTCTCTCTTCATTGAAAGTTCAGATGATGGTTAAAACAGAATTTAACATAATGATAATGACCTTTCTGTTTCTAATATACTAAGATTTAAATTGTGTTTGAGGATGTTTGTAATATTTATATATAATTTGTTTTCTTTTTGTATTCTGCGGGATTTTTCAAACTAATGTGTTTTGATGTATGTAATCTGATATCTCGAACTAATGAAAACTAAATTCTTAAATATATATATATATATATATATATATATATATATATATATATATATATATATATATATATATATATATATATAAAATGCTAAATTATGGGTAATTAATAAAAGCCAAACACAAAAACCTTTGTAATGTGCCTTACATCATTGTTTTTACCAAATTTAAAATACATTTTAAAATAAATACTACTAGTGTATGATATTTTGTTAATCTCAGGTAATTTACTCATTTACCCCTTGGCTGCTAGAAGAAGCTTAAAAGCATTTATACAAACAAACTGCAGCTCTCTTTGACAATCAAGAGGTTAAAGTAGATTAAGTAAAATACCTAGGTGAATGGTAGGTATTGTCTTTTATTTTTAAGCAATGCAGTTGGTTAACAGTCCTTCAGATAAGCAGTCTTTTATTTACAGAAATGCTAACTCATTTTGACGCCTCAGCTTTTCTTTAATAGAAAACAATATATTTCTCAGAAGAGCTGAGTGTTAAAAGTTAGTCTCTAAAGCCATTCAATCGCATTTGATTATGACTTCTTTTGAGAAACCCATTTCTCATGACAATTATCATACCGCAAAGAAATTCTTGGAAGCACCAGTTTATCACAGTTAGGTGAATCAGGTAGTAATATGATTTGTGTATAGCTAAAGCTATATGGCTACATTATAAGCTTGAGGAATTAAATAAAAGTCTTTATGGGTAATTAAAATTGTAAAGGGGAAACCTTAGCAATTAAATGTACTGCTAAATTTGTTAAGCTAGTAAGTGCTTAAATTAACCAAAACCTAAAGTAACATCTATAAATGAGTGTGTAAACTTGAGTTAACCTTAGCTGATCTCACAAGTACCTACAATTCTCTTTCATAGAAAACAGCAACTTTTCATAGAGGTAGTCGATAAATGCATTATCCTAAAGTGCATATTAAAGGAGACAGTCTAGTCAAAATTAAACTTTCATGATTCAGATAGGGTACGCAATTTTAAACAACTTTCCTATTTACTTTTTCTCATCAAATTTGCTTTGTTCTCTTGGTATTCTTGAAAGTTAAACCTATGTAGGCTCATTAACTGATTTCTAAGCACTTGAAATTCATGTCTTATCTCAGTGCATTTTTACTGTTTTTCAGAGTTAGCACTAGTTCATGTGTGCCATATAGACAACATTGTGCTCACTCCTATGGAGTAATATTTAGGAGTCAGCACTGATTGGCTAAAATGCATGTCTGTCAAAAGAATTGAGCTATAAGGTAATCACAGAGTGTATTAATATAACAGTTGTACTTTGATTTTTGTGGAAGATTGTTAATGATTAAATAAATTGTGGGCATGTTCTGCTAAATCATGGGCATTGTGCACATGATTGGAAAATGTTTTTACATGAGCACTCTTTTGGTACCATTTTTTGAAAAGCAAACCTATGTAGTCTCATAAGCAGCAGTGTTAGGTTCATATAAATGGTTGGAGCTTAATAAATGGTCCCCAATATCCTTTCCTTCATCGTCTAATTTCATGTTTCTCCTATATGTGTTTTTATTGCTGCTATATTCATTGTATTATATAAACCATATAAAATTATTCCTATTTGTGAATAAAATATATGTGTGTATGTATGTATGTATGTATATATATGTGTGTGTGTATATATATATTCCAACTCTGGAAATATAAATACTGCAGTATTCTCTATAGTAAATCTATGTAAACCAGAGACAGCAGAAATCCACCTCCCAGAGGGTTTGAGAAAGAGAGAGAGCACAGCCCATTCAAAAGGGTGTTCATGCAGCTCCTTGTAATGCGATGAACTCAACTACTTGTTAAATTCCATGTAGTATTTTACTCTACTTGGTGGATTGGCAAGGAAACAAATGATGAGATTGGTATTTAAAAAAAATAAAAAATATTTTAAAAAAATTAGAAATTATTAGGATAAAAATATATGGAACGTCACTCTTTCCTATACATCTATATCTGGATATTGGATATTATAGCTGCAGGATAGAATTTATCTAGCTATACTCACTCACTATACATTTTGGATTCACCATATGCTAATCTATATTTAATATGCATTTTATACTTAAAAAAAAAGTTTTTATTTATTTACCTGTGGCGTTATGAAGGGGAAAAAAGCAATATGTTTCCCTATTCTAATAGCAAACTATTCTAGTGTATGAGTGGGAGGACTCTGCACAGAAAGTGTTAACCTATAGCACATTACCATTGAGATACCTTATTGTTTGCTGCTGTTTAAAAAGGTGGGGATAGTGGAAATATCTCTGACATAGTACAGAGGGTTTAACACAATTCCCAGCTTCCTTCTCCAGGGTATGCTAGGTGTTCATAAAAAGCTTTTAGCCTATCCTGGTAGCTCACTCCACCACTATACAATGGAAAATATAGTGCAGAATTGTAATGGCACAATAGTGAGAGTCAAATAGTGAACTACAGCTTCCAGAATGCTGCACTTCTTCTTATAAAATAAAACTAGATATTCGAGAGGATTAAAAGATGAGGGGAAAAAAGGCATTCAAATGTCAGTTTGTTTTCCTGCAGTTTGTACTCCAGTTGGGGAGAATAATCCAGGGGGCGGCAGATGCAAGAGGAAGCAGTTTTTTTTTTTTTTTTTTAAATATATTTTTTATTGAAGTCATAAACAGATACAACCAAGGTTATGCCCCAAAGCATTTACAAAAAAGTGCAATTACAATATTATTGGATAAGTGTTAGAAACAAAACCCTACAGTAAGGGTATAATGTATCCAAACAGCACACGTATTGTTATAGAATTTGGGCAATTAACAGTAAGACTCCAGTTTTATAATAAAGGTAATAATAATAAAACAAAAATAGTCCTCCCTAGGCCATATAGGGGGCAAATTAAAGTGTCCACTCAGATACAATTAGGGCCAGGGGAGGAATTAGCCTTATAGTGTAAAGGGGGGGGGAGGGATGCAGCGGGCAAGAGCCGCTCGATATGTAATAAGGGGGGGGGGGGAGGGATGGAGGGCGGAGCCAGTCGTGACATAAATCTTGAACTAACTGTTATCGGGACTCTAAGTAAGCACCAGTTTTAATTGCAAAGTACACTCCTAAGAATATCTAGACAGAGTATAAATTGGAATACTTAATTAAAGTAGCAATGGGAGCAATGCTTTATATACCAGAATGAATCTTAGCACACGGACATGAAAACTGGAGTAGAATTAGACACATAATAGAACTGTATCATGACCAAGACTAGGTATTGACTCTCTATAAAATGGATAGGGGTAGCTCCCAGCATTATTAATTGGGGAGGGGGACATTAGTGCGCATGGAACATAAGAGATTTCCAGGTGAGCCCCTTCCCTAGGGAGTTACCAACTATAGGTGATGTGGGAGAAAGGCATAGGGGTATGACCCGCAGGCAACCAGTACCGGCGGGAAAGGGAGGGGAGGAGCCCACCAGAGACCAGTAATTTAGTATTAATATAAAACTCAACATAAGAAATGCCATATTCTAGGAACATAAATATAATAAAGCATAAACATAGTATAATTAGTTCAAAGATTTTCTGTAATAACCTTGGCTGCTAGGCTATAATCTGAAGGTACTAGGCGCACATAGTTATAAAGCATTAGTAGGCCACATAGTGCTGCAAAATATTATCTTGTGATTAATGCATACAGATGTGCTGGCGGTAGTTCACATTTTCTTATGTGAATGTGTAGGCAGTATGGAAGGCTGGTACATCATATAACTAGGTTATTATAAACTCTAAATTAACATATAAGTGAAAGGGGAGAGAAGCATTGTTTGTGCCCCAGATATTCCCAGCTTAGGGTTCCAGCCTATACCAACTAGCTGACGAAAATGAAAATTACTAAAACCCCAGGAACCTCTGTTGTAAAGTATTAGGCTTTGTACCGGTGATACCAGAGGAGTATAGGGCTGGATAATCATGCAAGTCTAATATTAATTAAGGCATGAAAAATAGCAGCAAACTGCTATAGTACTACAAAGCTGCTTATATATATGAATGACCTGTACTTAGAAACACTGATAGATAGGATATCTACATGCGGGGCATATATCAGCAAAGGAGACAAAGCAGTATGAGCTTCCTCTATCTCATGATGAGGGAGTGGTAAAAATAACATCTAGTATGGACATATTTACAGGCTAAATAATACATAGATCCTCATGTGTGGAGATAAACATATAATAAGCTAAAAGCTAGTCTATCGGTTCCCATCTGTGCAAACAAAGTAAGAGGCCAGGAGTAACTGGAAATTCTACCAATTCTGTCCTGGCGTCTCTGCGTGCAGAACTACAACAATTATAGACTTTATGTGTATGTAAAGCTGCAGAGCCTCATGTAGTATAAATAACAAAACAGAAAACTGGGGCCTCAGGATGGCCCTATACCACAGGGTGTACAAGTGCAGTACCGTAAGCTACGTCATAAAAATACAAATGAGAAAACATACATAACATAGGATTAGCCTATGGGGCTTTGAGAGAACAATGGGGTAAAATAGCAAATTCCACCAAGTAAATTATATCAGCAATTGCTTGCGTCTTCTGCCTTCTCTAGAAAGCATTGGCAGGCAGGAGCTCTGGATAGCATATCAAGTACAGTAGTGATATAAGCCATTTCTGTAGTAATCAGACTATATTGTCATCAAGAATGATTGTCACCAACCATACTAAGGACATGGCTTACTAAACTGTTAATCCGTGTGACGAAGTCAGGGCAAAGTAACATCTATTAAGTGACAAGGTACCACGTAGGGGATCATCTCCTGCCGATGTTAAGCACTAACCTACTCCGACTTTATTTATCCTGGATCCCACTTGTAGGCTGATATAAACTTGCCCGGTTAATGAAACAAGTCCCCAACAAGGTAACTGCTGTCTGGCATCCCTCCAGAGGTTGATTCTAGGATGAAGTGTGAGCCTTATAAAAACCGGGAGAGTAAAGTTGAAGGGACAGATGCAAAGGGTAGGTAAGGGTATTCTGCTCCCCAAACTGGCATCCCCTTTTAGACTGAACCCTTCCCCCGTTGCGGGGTCAGGTTGTATATACCCCTTTAAGCAGTTGCCATCTTCCAGAGCAGTCTCTTGTAGCGGGGCTGAATGGGTCCGATCTACCTCCATGACAGCAGGTTTTGAGTTGCCTTGTTCGCGGGAGATGTCAGAGAGCAACACCTCCCTGGTTTCCAGCTCTGATGTTATAGCCGGGACCATGTAAAGATCCGCAGTTCGCTCCGATCCGCAACTCCACAGGTTTGGTATGGGACTGTTAGATGAGCTCTCTGCAGTGTCCTCGTCCTTGAGTGCTGGTGCAGCGTGGCTGCTATTATCTATTGTCGGGTCGATGCGCCGAAGAGTATGCGCTGGCTGCGGAGCAAGGGCTAGTAATAGTAGTGATAGTTCATCTTTCATGCACTGAAAATGCCTCTCCAAAAGGTGCTGGGTGCGCTGCTCCCAAGCTGCCAGGGCCTCCATAACAATAAAAGCGTGTTAAGGGCAAATACTCTCCGATATCTCCACGTGGCGCAGCTGAAGTGATTATAGTAAAAAAAACGTCCCAAAATGATATACTTACAGATTCTTTTAGCGGATAGCAGGTTTCAGTTACACTCTATTCGATCATGGCTTACTTTTGAGCTCCCTATATATCGATTAATCCATATATATATGTCCTAAGGTCCTGAGCTCCTTATACACACTTCTAGCAGCTTCAGTAGTTGGCTCCGCCCCCCGGAAGCAGTTTAACACCCAATGTTTGAAGGAAAGTCTGCCACACTGAGTGCATGGGAGGTGGTTGGCAGTAGCGTTGAATAACAGAAGTTGCAGTGTCAATGAAGATTGCCGCTTCTGAGTTGTTAAAGGGACATGAAATCCCAATGTTTTCATGCATGATTCAGATAGTGCATGCAATTTTAAATAACTTTCTAATTTATTTCTATAATCTAATTTCTTTCATTCTCTTTGTATACATAGTTAAAAAGCATACCTAGGTAGACTCAGAAGCTGCTGATTGGTGGCTGTACATATATGCCTCTTGCAATTGGCTTTCAGATAGCTCCTAGGAGTACAATGTGGCTATTTTAACAAAGGATACCAAGGGAATAAAGCAAATTAAATAGGAGTACATTGAAAAGTTGTTTACAATTGTATGATCTATCTGAATCATAAAAAAAGAAAACATTTAGGTTGTATGTCCCTTTATTGTAGTGTCAGCATGTAGAGCATATGGATAGACTACTCTGCTGAAAGAGAACCTCTGCAAATACACAAGAGAACCTTTGAGGAAAGGATGTGAGCCTATCTCTATTGTCGCTTTCCTTAGGAGGGATGAGCTTACTTCAGCTCCTATGTAGATTAGTAACTCTGGTCTACTATTGCTGTGCTGTGAACATAGCATTGTTCCTCGGGCCCCCACTGCAACTATAATGCATAGTATAGTTGAATACACTTAAGTTTTGCTGACATTTTAATACCAAAAAAAATGGTTACTTATTGTGTATTTGCATTATAGTCTACTGGAACATTTATTGGTCTTCTGTCAGCTGCAATGGTCTAACATGGACCAACATGTATATTAATGCCCTGGTGTTGTGTGTTAACAGAGATGCAAGTCCTCACCTCCTGGTGAAGTGGGCCATAATAGGATATTTGATGCTAGAGGCAAGTGAAAGGCAAGGAGTGAAGGTTGTTGAACAGTGAAGCTGTATTTTGTGTGTGGTTGTTTTTTGTTAGATACTTAGGAGGAGGGGATGGGATCTATGTTGTTAGGGATTGCACCCTACAGATGGGCCACAGACAGATCCTTTCTCTATTTATTAGTCACAAACAGCACAAACTAAATATCAGATCTGATACATTAATGGAGAATCAATGTATTTCTGGGTTAAAACATAAATATTTAAAAGTATATATTTTAAATGTTGTATATGACATTTTTGTAAATGATGAACAACATTTTGATACATTTGTTACTTGTCAATGTACTAAAAATGTATTATCTAAGGGCATGTGTGGGCGGCAGCCATGAATGGCAGCATCATTTGTAAAGACCATCTATTTAGACCATCTACCAGCCAAATATTGCTGGACTAAGACAGCATCCAAAACTATAAAGTATATCAGCAATTATTTTGCAACCTAAGGAACTATTTGCTGTGTAAATGATTCTTGAATTCCAATCTTGACCACTGGGTGGTAACATGGTTATTGCAGTCAAGTTTAGACTACTTAACTTTTAATTATTATCTAGGTGGACACTAAGCACTTATTTTACTTTTAAGCTTCACTGCTAGAATTGAGTACACATACTGATTAATTCATTGTTGCCTACTTCAGTGAAGGCCATGGTGGTGCTAGACAGATGGGAGGAGAGTGTCTCACAAATCCTTCAGGGACATTTCCTGGCCATCAAGAGGCAGCTCTACAATGCCTTCAATTACTTGATCTCCCACCATATGACTAAACTATTCTACATAGCGGAAAAGAAAGATCATGGTCTAGACCATTATGAGGTTGCCGAGCCTGGCAATGTTCCTGGAGGTATGAACAATTGGGATTAGGTTCCCTGAAAAATTAAAATATAACTTTTATTGAACTGGTTAAAAGATGGGACAATACAAACATTTAAAATTGTTCTATCATTGGTAGCTGGAATGGATAAGCTGCGAGATCTGAGAATTATTAATCTGGCCTTTATAGCATAAACTGTATTGTCAGATCTCTCTATATAGTGTCCAATGGTTGGGATTATACAGGGCGGTGAATGTCAAATGGATAGTGCATACAGATAATCTTATTACTTCACGCTGTCATAATAAGTGTGCAGATGGAATGAGGTTACTTCTATTAGTAATCTCCAATGTAATGCAGATGAGTACATTCACTGTTAAAGCTGGAGGTAATTTTATGACTGTGTGACTCAAACTGGATACCAAAGTATAGTTTATGATTAAGTTGCCTGATAAATAATATACTCCTGTGAGGTCTATGTCTCAATAAACTACTGTTTTCTGAGAAAAGGCACTAGTTGTGAGTTGATATTACACATGAATACTGTGCTATGAGCCTCTTGATATCATTGAATTATTTGTATTCATACTTTATGCATTTGTGTATTCCTTCCACAGTTGACCTATGTATCAGTACACATTGTGATTGCTACATAATCAATTTGGATATCATGTGTATTATGAATTTGACAGGCAACTTATTCTCTAATTAGTGTATTCATTACTGAAGTATATCAATACCAAGCATTAAGTGTTAGTCTGTCACTCTGTATTGCTTAATTCCATTCACATAATGTTAGTTGAATTCGTATATTATGTTGTTTCTTAGGTCCAAGAGTGGCCTTTCTTTTATTCATAAGAGGTCAATCCGTGTATTATATTTAAAGTATCTTATCTTTATCTGTGTAACTGGTTTCAGAGCAATGTATACTGCAAGAGCATACTGCAGCAAACTGTTGCCTAGACTACGAGTCTTGCGTTAGCCTTAAAAAGCAGTGTTGAGAGGTCCCAGCACTGCTTTTTAATGCACACTGGTATTACGAGCCTTGAAATGACAGGTGTACTGCTCACTTTTTTGGCCAGACTCGAAAATACCGCAAATCCACTGACGTCAATTGCGTATTCTATTTTTTCAATGGGATTTTCCTAACGCCGGTATTACGAGTCTTCAAAAAAGTGAGCGTAGACCCTCTCCTGTCAAGACTGGTACCGCATTTTAAAGTCAGTAGTTAAGAGTTTTATGGGCTAACGCCGTAGTATAAAACTCTTAACTAAAGTGCTAAAAAGTACACTAACACCCATAAACTACCCATTAACCCCTAAACCAAGGCCCCCCCACATCGCAAACACTAAAATACATTTTTTAACCCCTAATCATAATATTCTAGGATGTTGGGAACTCCTACCCCTCCCAATTTCCGGTGTCTGGTGAATGTGTGGTATGGCATTCTGAATTGCCTTTTGCCATTTATAAAGTGGATAATGTCTGATTGCATAGATTTCATATAATTTCTTATAATCGCTATGGGTAGAGTTCGGAACAAATATAATAGTCTTAGAAGTAAATTCATCTTTATAGCAGACAATCTGCCATACCAGGAAAAGTGGAAATGTTTCCACCTGCTTATGTCTGTACGTAAATCTTTATTCATATCCCTTTTTAAATGTCTAATGCTTTATTATAAGAACTTTTAGGATTATAGAAGTTATTTTGTTAGGGCAACACAAAACCTCTACTGGTGATGCCATTGATAATAGTGATATCATCTCATCAGTGATGTCATGCAAAGCTCCCCTGGGATTGGGTAGGTGACATATAAATAAGGTCTAAACAAACATTTTGCATACATTACATAAAAACCTACAAGAACCTTCTTGGTGGACAATTTTTTTTACAGACAGAGAATGAATACTTAAAGGGACAGTAAACAACTTGTAATCACTTCTTTTGTCAGGCTATAAAATAACATATAAGACGTGCAATCGGTTTCATCATCATGAATGCAAATTCATGAAGAAACAGGGATATTTCTGTTTTCACAAAACAAATATCCAAAGGAATGCACCCTGAATTTGAAAGAAAACTGATAAATACTGACAAAAATAATCCGTATTAATTTGTTTCCTTTAAATAGTTAAATACTTATATTTGCGTGCCGGAGAGCTGTGCAAACCCGATCCACTCTTTCAGAGTCCCTGCTATGTTAATAGGAGGCTTAGCGTGGCGGGTTCCAGGTAGAAGGTCCTTTAGTGCAGGAGCCGCCTTGCTAAGCCTCCTATTAGTGAGGCCGGACTCTGTGAATAAGACAGTTAAATCAACATTGTATCCACTACATATTAGAGGTGATGTACTTGAATATTCTCACTCTAGTATAGAGAGGGAATTAACCAAGCTGTCTATAAACAGCAAGAAACATAAAAAAACCTTATATGTATACCAACAATGGGCAGTTGAATCCCTAAAAAACAGAAAAGACTAACTGCTAGATTTAGAGTTCTGCGGCCAAAGGGGTGCGTTAGCTACGCATGCTTTTTTTCCCCCGCACCTTTTAAATACCGCTGGTATTTAGAGTTCACAGAAGGGCTGCGTTAGGCTCCAAAAAAGGGAGCGTAGAGCATATTTACCGCCACTGCAACTCTAAATACCAGCATTGCTTACGGACGCGGCCAGCTTCAAAAACGTGCTCGTGCACGATTCCCCCATAGAAAACAATGGGGCTGTTTGAGCTGAAAAAAAACCTAACACCTGCAAAAAAGCAGCGTTAAGCTCCTAACGCAGCCCCATTGTTTCCTATGGGGAAACACTTCCTAAGTCTGCACCTAACACCCTAACATGTACCCCGAGTCTAAACACCCCTAACCTTACGCTTATTAACCCCTAATCTGCCGCCCCCACTATCGCTGACCCCTGCATATTATTATTAACCCCTAATCTGCCGCTCCGTACACCGCCGCAACCTACGTTATCCCTATGTACCCCTAATCTGCTGCCCCTAACACCGCCGACCCCTATATTATATTTATTAACCCCTTATCTGCCGCCCCCAATGTCGCCTCCACCTACCTACAATAATTAACCCCTAATCTGCCGACCGGATCTCACCGCTACTCTAATAAATGTATTAACCCCTAAAGCTAAGTCTAACCCTAACACCCCCCTAAGTTAAATATAATTTAAATCTAACTAAATAAATTAACTCTTATAAAATAAATTATTCCTATTTAAAGCTAAATACTTACCTTTAAAATAAACCCTAATATAGCTACAATATAAATTATAATTATATTGTAGCTATTTTAGGATTAATATTTATTTTACAGGCAACTTTGTAATTATTTTAACCAGGTACAATAGCTATTAAATAGTTAAGAACTATTTAATAGCTACCTAGTTAAAATAATTACAAAATTACCTGTAAAATAAATCCTAACCTAAGTTACAATTAAACCTAACACTACACTATCAATAAATAAATTAAATAAAATACCTACAATTATCTACAATTAAACCTAACACTACACTATCAATAAATTAATTAAATACAATAGCTACAAATAAATACAATTAAATAAACTAACTAAAGTACAAAAAATAAAAAAGAACTAAGTTACAAAAAATATTTACAAACATTAGAAAAATATTGCAACAATGTTAAACTAATTACACCTACTCTAAGCCCCCTAATAAAATAAGAAAGACCCCCAAAATAAAAAAAATGCCCTACCCTATTCTAAAATTAAAATAGAAAAGCTCTTTTACCTTACCAGCCCTGAAAAGGGCCCTTTGCGGGGCATGCCCCAAAGAATTCAGCTCTTTTGCCTGTAAAAAAACCCATACAATACCCCCCCAACATTACAACCCACCACCCACATACCCCTAATATAACCCAAACCCCCCTTAAATAAACCTAACACTAAGCCCCTGAAGATCTTCCTACCTTATCTTCACCACTCCGGGTTCACCGATCAATCCAGAAGAGCCTCCGATGTCTTGGTCCAAGCCCAAGCGGGGGCTGAAGATGTCCATGATCCGGCTGAAGTCTTCATCCAAGCGGGAGCTGAAGAGGTCCATGATTCGGCTGAAGTCTTCTATCAAGCGGCATCTTCAATCTTCTTTCTTCCGGATCCATGTTCATCCCGCCGACGCGGAACATCCATCTTCACCGACGACTTCCCGACGAATGACGGTTCCTTTAAGGGACGTCATCCAAGATGGCGTCCCTCGAATTCCGATTGGCTGATAGGATTCTATCAGAAAATCGGAATTAAGGTAGGAAAATTCTGATTGGCTGATGGAATCAGCCAATCAGAATCAAGTTCAATCCGATTGGCTGATCCGATCAGCCAATCAGATTGAGCTCGCATTCTATTGGCTGTTCCGATCAGCCAATAGAATGCGAGCTCAATCTGATTGGCTGATAGGATCAGCCAATCGGATTGAACTTGATTCTGATTGGCTGATTCCATCAGCCAATCAGAATTTTCTTACCTTAATTCCGATTGGCTGATAGAATCCTATCAGCCAATCGGAATTCGAGGGACGCCATCTTGGATGACGTCCCTTAAAGGAACCGTCATTCGTCGGGAAGTCGTCGGTGAAGATGGATGTTCCGCGTCGGCGGGATGAACATGGATGAGGAAGAAAGAAGATTGAAGATGCCGCTTGATAGAAGACTTCAGCCCGATCATGGACCTCTTCAGCTCCCGCTTGGATGAAGACTTCAATCGGATCATGGACATCTTCAGCCCCCCGCTTGGGCTTGGATCAAGACATCGGAGGAGCTCTTCTGGATCGATCGGTGAACCCGACATGGTGAAGACAAGGTAGGGAGATCTTCAGGGGCTTAGTGTTAGGTTTATTTAAGGGGGGTTTGGGTTAGATTAGGGGTATGTGGGTGGTGGGTTGTAATGTTGGGGGGGGTATTGTTTTTTTTTTTTACAGGCAAAAGAGCTGAATTCTTTGGGGCATGCCCCGCAAAGGGCCCTTTTCAGGGCTGGTAAGGTAAAAGAGCTTTTCTATTTTAATTTTAGAATAGGGTAGGGCATTTTTTTATTTTGGGGGTCTTTCTTATTTTATTAGGGGGCTTAGAGTAGGTGTAATTAGTTTAAAATTGTTGTAATATTTTTTTAATGTTTGTAAATATTTTTTTATTTTTTGTAACTTAGTTCTTTTTTATTTTTGTACTTTAGTTAGTTTATTTAATTGTATTTATTTGTAGGTATTGTATTTAATTAATTGATTGATAGTGTAGTGTTAGGTTTAATTGTAGATAATTGTAGGTATTTTATTTAAGTAATTTATTGATAGTGTAGTGTTAGGTTTAATTGTAACTTAGGTTAGGATTTATTTTACAGGTAATTTTGTAATTATTTTAACTAGGTAGCTATTAAATAGTTATTAACTATTTAATAGCTATTGTACCTGGTTAAAATAAATACAAAGTTGCCTGTAAAATAAATATTAATCCTAAAATAGCTACAATATAATTATTATTTATATTGTAGCAATATTAGGGTTTATTTTACAGGTAAGTATTTAGCTTTAAATAGGAATAATTTATTTAATAAGAGTTAATTTATTTTAATAGATAAAAATTATATTTAACTTAGGGGGGTGTTAGGGTTAGGGTTAGAATTAGCTTTAGGGGTTAAAAAATTTATTAGAGTAGCGGTGAACTCCGGTCGGCAGATTAGGGGTTAATGCTTGAAGTTAGGTGTCAGCGACGTTAGAGAGGGCAGATTAGGGGTTAATACTACTTATTATAGGGTTATTGAGGCGGGAGTGAGGCGGATTAGGGGTTAATACATTTATTATAGTAGCGGTGCGGTCCGGTCGGCAGATTAGGGGTTAATAAGTGTAGGTAGGTGGCGGCGACGTTGGGGGCGGCAGATTAGGGGTTAATAAATATAATATAGGGGTCGGCGGTATTAGGGGCAGCAGATTAGGGGTACATAGGGATAACATAGGTAGCGGCGGTGTACGGAGCGGCAGAATAGGGGTTAAAAAATTTTAATAGAGTGGCGGCGATGTGGGGGGACCTCGGTTTAGGGGTACATAGGTAGTTTATGGGTCTTAGTGTACTTTAGAGCACAGTAGTTAAGAGGTTTATAAACCGGCGTTAGCCCAGAAAGCTCTTAACTACTGACTTTTTTCTGCGGCTGGAGTTTTGTCGTTAGATTTCTAACGCTCACTTCAGCCACGACTCTAAATTCTGGCGTTAGGAAGATCCCATTGAAAAGATAGGATACGCAAATGGCGTAGGGGGATCTGCGGTATGGAAAAGTCGCGGCTGCAAAGTGAGCATTAGACCCTTTCCTGACTGACTCCAAATACCAGCGGCGGTAAAAACCAGCGTTAGGAGCCTCTAACGCTGGTTTTGACGGCTACCGCCAAACTCTAAATCTAGGTCTTAGTAATACGTAAGTCTGACAAGGGGGGAGTACAGTGGTTTTGTCTAGAAAGGGATATGAAACAGAAACTCTATGACAGTTGACTGATAGGACCACGTATACATTTCTTCATACAGACCCTACAAAGTGATACCAAGAATCTATTAAACATATAGTGGATGAGGCACTTGAATTTGGATACATTGATCAGAGTACAGCAAAATATTTAATGGTAGAATATCCGCAAAAAACATTTTTCACATATTTCCAAAGGTCCATAAATCCCTCCATGAGGTAAAAGGACAACCAATAGTTTCGGGCATTGGCTCATTGTTGGAGCCACTGTCTGAATGGGCTGACCATGTATTTCAACTGATAGTTGCTACCCTTTGGAGTTATTTAAGAGACACTAAACATTTACTTACAGAAATACAATATGTTAATTGGATGGATACATGCAACTGGCTTACCATTGATGGTGTCATTGTATTCCTCAATACCCCATGAGTGGGGACTAATTGCCATCAGTGTTTTTTTGAACAGAGATATGAATCAAGACAGTATTGCCTTTTTTTGTAGGGTCATTTGTTTTCTACTTGAGCACAATTACTTCGAGTTTGGGGGGTCTTTCTACCTCCAGATGTTTGGGACTGCTATGGGGGTTCAAGTTTGCCCCCTCCTATGCCAACCTATTTTTAGATTGGTGGGAGCAGTCATACATATATGGAGGTAGAAACCCCTTCAGGGGTTCAGGGTCCAAAATTACATATTATAAGCGATTTGTAGATGACCTCTTATTGATCTGGACTGGTACAGCCCAAGAGGCAAGAGATTTTGTAGAATGCTTGAATAATAACACAGTTGGATTGAAGTTTACTATGGAGTTTCATAAGACAGAAATAAACTATCTTGATGTGACATTGATTGGTTCTGACCGAAATAATAGTATAGCATCTAAGACTTATAGGAAGCCTGTTACTAAAAATTCCCTCCTGCGTGCTAATAGCAACCATCCCTCATATATCCAATTTTAAATAGCCAAAGGTCAGTTCTTATGCATGTAGAGAAACTGTTCAAATTTCACTGATTACCAAATAGAATGCAGAAAATTGAGATCACAATTAATACAGAGAGGCTATCCTACAAAGATTGTGAAAAAGGCACAATACCAAGTTGATATGATAGACAGGACTGATTTATTGTTTGAAACAAGACATATTAAGAGACATTTGGACAAAACTCCAGAAGTAACTTTGTAACCAAATATAGTGCACAATTCACAGAAGAAAGTAACATTGTTAGACGGCAGCTGCCAATCTTGTTGGCAGATGATAAACTTGAACATGTAGTGAAAAATGGATGTAGGTGCGTCTACAAATGTAGTAAGACTTTAGGTAACATCCTTTCACCATCTAAATTACCTACACTAAGACAATTTATCTCCCGGTTGAGTCACAATGGTGCATAAAGATGTGGGAGTACTATATGTAAAGCATGTGATTATGTCTCAATGGAATCTACATTCCAATCATATGTTACGAGGCAATCATTTGAGACATCAGGATGTTTAAATTGCTCAAAAGAATTTGTCATTTATCTGGTATCATGCATTCAATGTAAGAAACAATATGTGGGACTTACCACTAGGAGTTTCAGAACCTGCATTAGGGAACATCTTAGCAATATTAGATGTAAACGTGAATGTTCAGCATTAGCGAAACATTTTATACATACACACAAACAGGTGACCACTACGTTCACTTGGCAGGCTATTGAATTGGTAAGGGCACCACCTAGAGGCGGGGACAGACTACTCTTGTTAAATTGTAAAGAGATGTTCTGGGTATTCAAACTTATTACCAGATTACCTAATGGTTTCAATTCAGCATACAATATCATGAATTACTGGGAATAGGAGGAAGTATTTATATCTATCTATTTATATCTATATCCATTTCCAAATTTTAATGGATATAGAGGAAAATTATGATGTAGCTTGATGTTATTGTTAATTTTCAGTCATGCATTACTATTGTTATTATACTGTTTCCAAGTATGTTGCGATTTTCCCAATAGGTCTTCTGTGAGTATGTGTTGTTATAATGGTATACAATATAATGCAAAATAAAGATATATTCTGACTAATTTGTATAAACAGGTATGCATTTATTTATACATATACCGATATTAGTTCATTATGTTGTGAATATTGATACTGTGATAATAGTGTTTTCAAATAAGTGATAATATGTTAAAATGTAGCGCCATTCATGGTTTTAGACAGTTGATATAATGGTGTTACAATGTAATACTACATAATGGAAGTCAGAGACTGTTCTGATAATTTGTTCTGGATACAAAGCATTATTAATAATGCTATGGGTAATCTTAGGATTAATTATTAAAGGGGTCATCTATATACTTTTTATTTAACAAGGAAAACGTAATGTTGTATAAAGTAAATTTGAAAGTTGATGATAATATAACAAAATATTCAATAAACATAAAATTGCCCCCAATTAATTAAGCATATAAGTATATATGTTGCAGACTTAGAGCAACACTTATTACATTGCTTTGTATCGCACTATGTTCCAACTTATTACAGTACTTGAACATCTGATCAGGATTGGTTACTAGAGCCCTCAGTCAATGGCCAGTGGGATTTTTAAAAGGTGTCCACCTGATGCCCGGATATATTCTATGACTACAGCGTTTTCCAAAATGCATCAGTTGCCGAGGGGGGGCACCTCTTACCTTTTACCTGAAATTTTACACGCTGCTGCGTGATAGTTTTGTGATGCTTCATCATTTTTTTATTAAAATCTCTTGTGTATATTGATTGAGCCAGACCTGGATTCTTATTTGTTTGTTTGGATTCACTAAGGGTTTTCCTGTAGGGCTCTCAATATGCCTATCCTTAACTTTTGGAGCTGTTAGCTATAATCCTGCCATTGCACAGATCTATTTCAGGTGATATCAGCCGTACTGATTAACAGCATCACAAGTAAGTGGCAGTTTACTCGTTATCGCTTTTGAACTTTAATTTCAACTGCAGAGACACTACTTATTTGATACAAGCTCACACCTGATACAAGTTTATTCACCTGTCACGGCATCAGCCAAATATACCTTTGTTGGAGGACATATTCTGATTGATATTGGTCTGTGAATAAGAGAACTGGGTTAGAGCAGCACTACAGCATGCTAAGGTAGGTATAAAGCTGAAGTGGCTGTTTTCACCTGTAGCTTTGGTACATTCGTTTAGCAAAAACAAGTGTAAATGTTTTACGAATATTCAGTATTCTTTTTTTTAAAGCTAAACTAATGTGCAGCCAACGAATATTCACGGAAACAAAAAAAAATTCTGAACAATTCGTCTAAACCAACTTTTTCATGGCTGCTCATGTCTAATATCAGTCAAGTCAGAACATATTAAAAACAAATTTACCTCTTGTTTGGTGCAATTGTTTTTTAGTAGTCAAACTCTTCCTATGATTTGTCTTATTTGGAGGAGAAAATCCAAAGCGGGTGGCAGCACATAATTTATTTAAATATAAAGCACAGAATTAACAGCAGTGATATTTTGGTATTACTACCTTAATCATTATATCAAACATACTGAATTACACCTATTTATACTTGTACACCACTAGCTGGTGCTCAAGAGTACATAAATTATTAACTCTTCATATAGCATCCTTAAAGCGATGTTTTAAAGGTAAATTTACATACTTATTTCACATTTTAGAATAAAAAAATAGAAAACCTTATTACTACTACATCAATCCTGGGTGAAGAAAATATTATATTATTACTTCTTTATACATATCTATATCCTATATACAAATACCATAATATTTCAACATATCTTTAACAAAGTAATGTGTATTTAGAAATCAGGTATAATAAATGGATATAATCTATCACTAAAGTCCTACATATACATCATATGCCATTTGAAATTACAGAAAAACAGAAGGATCCCAATCTCTATTTAGCCATAGTTCCTAATTTAAAAATACAGAAGGATTTTTGCTGCTTTAACAAATGCTCTCTGTTACCTCCCATAAATGGCATAGGAACACTTTCTATTACTTGGAACCTCAATTGGTTAATTGAGTGCCCCATTTTAATAAAGTGGTGAGCCAAGGGAGTTTGGTATTACCCGTTCTAATGCTACTTTTATACACAATTATTCTATCCCTATTATTCCTAGTCATTTCCTCATATAACTCCGCCCACAAGGACACTTAATCATGTATATCACAAAATGTGTATGACATGTATGATAACCTCTAATTTCAAACTTTTGTCTTGTGGTGAGGTAATAGAAAACAGGGCCTTTAATCACATTTTTGCAACATGAGCATTTTAAACATGGGTAGCATCCTTCATTTTTTCAGGTAATAAATGCCTGTTTACGTTTTTTACTTGAGCCGACAACTGCTCTAATAAGCTGTTTGAGATTCAGGCCATGCTTATCTGTGGGCATAGGGTATTTCTGGAATTCTTTAATTCTGTGTTACAATTCGATAGAACAGCCCAATGTTTCTTAATAATACATTGAATCTGATCCGATTGAGCATTGAATTCGAAAACAAATACTAAACGCTGATCATCCTTTTTACTTTCCTTTTTAGAACTTAGCAAAGTCTCTCTAGGGATGGATAAAGCGTATTTAATTTCTTTATCAATAACTGCGCATGGATATCCCCTATTTAAGAATCTGTTGCCCATTTCTTTAAATCTCACATTAAGTAGATTGTCATCTGTGACAATCCTACGGGCTCTCAAGAATTGACTGCGGAATAGAGCTTTAAGTAGGGAAGGGGGTGAGCACTATCAAAGCGAAGAAGGCTATTACGGTCTGTATCTTTCCTGAATAAATCTACTTTTAAAGACCGACCATTTTTCATCACTTTTTTCATCATAAAGCTATATTATCCTCACTCCAAGACAATTTGCATTTTATGTGACTTGTCACACAGATCAGGTCTTTCACAAAACCATAAGGGAGCCAACGTCGCCCAGCCAAACACCAAAGATATCATCGATATAGCGCCACCAACAGGCGCCATACTGTTGAAATCCATAATTGGTGAAGACAAACTTTTCCTCAAAAATATTCATAAAAATATTGGCGTAGTTAGGGGCAACGTTGGATTCCATGGCTTTCCCTTGTATTTGTAAAAAATAATCATCTTCAAATAAAAAATAATTGCAGTACAGGATAAGCTCTAGCAATTGTAATAAAAAAATCTGTATGCATCTTAGAATAGACTTTATTGGTACTCAATACCATTTTAACTGCCCCCATCCCACTTTTGTGTGTGATTGAGGTGTAGAGACTCTCTACATCTAAACTAAACAAGAGATACTGGGTCTATCGATGGAGGTATGACCCGGAAGGAGTGTCACAATGGTTAACTTCCGGTAAGCCCAGACGCCGTAACTGCTATCCGGCTAGAAGCGGCAGCAGCTCTGGATCCTCTGATGCCTCCCCGGGGGACTCTGATGTCGATCACATCGAGGAGGGCGCAAGCGCCAGCACAACAAAGGGGCAACAGCATTGTCAACTTTTATCTGCAAACTGCAAACAGAAATAATTGTAAGTGATGTTGTGGCTAATAACAAGCTAAGTAAAAAAACTCCCTCTGATCACAATATGGAGGACACTGTTGTTAACATCTCAAGTTTGGAGATGTCTCAAGATGAACTGTCCACTTTAAATAGAGGTTTATATTTTTGTCCAAAAAAGGACTGTGATTTTTTCCAGCTTAATAAAGATTTTTACCGGTTCTTTAGAAATTTAAGATTAAAGAGTTTCATGTTTGACCCTACACAGAGGCGTAACTAGAAACCACAGGGCCCAGGTGCAAGAATCTAAGAAGTGCCCCCCACCCCAAAAAAAGTGAATTTGATACATATATATATTTTTTTTTAAAACACTTAACACAGAAAAAAATTTGAATCAGATATCATGTCTGCAAAAGGACATACCCTGTGCCCACAGTCTGTGAGATGGTCTGACCCCCTATTACTGTATATAGTGACACTGTTTAACCCACCAGTACTGTATATAGTGAGTCAGTGACACAGTCTGTAATATGCCGGTGAGATGGCTGGCCTGACCCTACCCGCCCCAGTACTTTATAAAGTGACCACAGTAGTCTGTGACATAGTCCAGCCCCCCCGTACTGTATATAGTGGTACTGTATAGTGACACTGTTTACCCCCTCCCCCCATGCTGTAGTAACAAGGTCTGTAATTTTCTGGTTCCACAAACATACACACACACATACATGCATAAATATACACACAGTCACATACATACATACACACATACACACACACATAAACACCAATGGGTAAAATAGAAACACTAACCTCTGTAGTCAGAGACACTAGTGAGGCATCATGTCACACTCACATGATATCAGTGCAGGCAGTGGCAGGTCAACATTTTTTATTAAATACATTTTTCTTTTTTTTCTTTTGAAGCTGGGCCCCCACCCTTGGGGGCCCAGTCACAATTGCGCCCTCTGCACCCCCTGTAGTTTCGTCCCTGACCCTACAAAAATGTAAAAAGAGAAAAAGTAGCTTTTAATTTAGCACAATTGGGGTTAAAGAAAAAAAGTTACTTTATTCCTCCCCAAACTAATCACAGTGTTGAAGCGTATATTAGCTTAGTTAAGCATGATTTAACTAAATTACAAGACAAAGTATTAATGAAATGAAATGAAATGAACTGTAAAAAGGATAAAACGGAATTCAGTAAAAATAAAAATAAATTGGTGGGTAATTTTTCTGGCAAAGATGTTTTAGCACTAAAATCCTTGAAATCTAGGGATGGTATTATCCTAAAAAGGGCGGACAAGGGAGGTGCAATTGTAGCTCTTGATAAATCTTATTACATAAGTGAAATTATGCTACAACTGAGCGTGGAACAAGTGTACAAGAAATTGCCTTATAATCCAGTATTTGCAATTCAAAAAGAGATGAAATATATACTGTATGTCAAATAGCATTAAATAACAATCTTATTGATAAAAATGTATATAATGATTTGAATAACTAACACCCCTATACCCCAGTATTATACTTGCCTAAAATTCATAAAAAATTAAAAACACCCCAGGATGCCCAATCGTTGCCAGTACAGACTCAGGGGCATATTTATCAAGCTCTGTATGGAAACAGAAGTTATGAAGCAGCGGTGTAAAGAATACGATAGGGTTGATTGACACCCCCTGCTATTTCCGACTGAAGCGGAAGTTAAGAAGCAGCAGTCCTAAGACTGCTGCTCCTTAACTCGTCCGCCACCTCTGAGGTGGCGAATAGCAATCTGCCCGATTGAATACGATTGGCCGCAAATCTGCAGGGGGCAGCATTGCATCAGCAGTTCACCAGAATGATGATAAATGCAGAGAGCGTATGCTGTCGGCATTTATCAATGTGCAGCGGACATGATCCACAATATCGGATCATGTCCGCACGCAACATCATAAATAGGCCCCTCAGTGTTTACTAATGTATCAATTTTTCTGGACCGTACTCTTAGACCATATGTTGAAATTTCAAATTAATTTATTATTATTATTATACTTTATTTATGAAGTGCCATCATATTCAGAAGTGCTGTCCATAGATACAGTTAATTTAAATAAAACAATAATATAAAACTTCTAAGAGACAGGACAAAATTTACAAACACATACAGGAGGAATTGAGGGCCCTATTCCCGTGGGAACTTACAATCTAGAAGGGTAGGAGGTTGAGAAACAGAAGGTGAGGACTGCAAGATTGAGAAAGATGTTAATGCAGAGTTAGATGACGGAATTGTTGTTAGGTAAGAAAAATATTATTGAGTTGGGTGGTAGGCTTCTCTAAACAGAAAAGTATTCATAGAGCATTTAAAGGAAGAAAATTAAGGGCAAAGTCTTACAGCATGAGGGAGAGTGTTCCAGAGGGTAGGTGCTGCACGACAGAAGTCCTGCAGTCTAGCATGAGAGGAGGTGATAGTCGCAGATGCAAGGAGCAGGTCATTGTTGGATCTTAGTGGGCGGGCTGGAGTATACTTGTTGATTTGAATTAGAGAGGATAGGTAGAGGGGAGCGGTGATGGTGAGCGCTTTGTATGCAAGGGTGAGAATTTTGAATTTAATTCTGCTCTGAATGGGGAGCCAATGAAGGGACTCGCAGAGAGGTGCAGCAGATACAGAGTGACGGGAAAGGTGGATCAGCCTGGCAGAGGTATTTAGGATAGATTGAAGAGGGGAGAGGTGGGAAAGAGGAAGGCCAGTAAGTAGGTTAATGCAGTAGTCAAAACGGGAAATAACAAGGGAGTGGATTATTTTCTTTGTGGTGTTAGCACACAGAAAAGTTTGAATCTTGGAAATATTGCGTAGATGGTTGCATCAGGATGTAGAAAGCGATTGGATATTGGGGGGGGCGAAGGATAGATTTGAGTCAAGTGTAACTCTGAGGCAGTGGACTTGGGGCGATGGGGAAATGGTGATGCCGTCAACAGGGATAGAGAAGTCACAAGTCGGCGTAGAGCTTGATGGGGGGATAAAGGATACCAGTGACTTTTTAAGGAAAATTGATACATTGGGTATTAATACACCTCAATCACACATGAAAGTGGGATGGGGGGCAGTTAAAACAGTATTAAGGAACCAATAAGGTCTATTCTAAGGCACATACAGATTTTTTATTACAATTGCTAGAGCTTATCCTTTACTGAAATTATTTTTTATTTGAAGATGATTATTTTTTACAAATACAAGGGACAGCCATGGGGTCCAATGTTGCCCCCAACTACGCCAGTATTTTTATGTATATTTTTGAGGAAAAGTTTGTCTTTAACAATTATGGATTTAATCGGTATGGCGTCTGTTGGTGGCGCTATATCGATGATATATTTGGTGTTTGGCTGGGCAATGTTGGCTTCCTTATGGCTTTTGTGAAAGACCTGAACTGTGCGACAAGACATATAAAATTCAAATTGTCTTGGAACAAGGATAATATAGCTTTTCTTGATACTAAAGTGATAAAAAGGATCTGTCTTTAAAAATAGATTTATTCAGGAAAGATACAGACCGTAATAGACTTCTTCACTTAGATAGTGCTCACCCCCCTTCCCTATTTAAAGCTGTACCCTGCAGTCAATTCTTGAGAGCCCGTAGGATTGTCACAGATGACAATCTACTTAATGTGAGATTTAAAGAAATGGGGAACAAATTCTTAAATAGGGGATATCCACCCGCAGTTATTGATAAAGAAATTAAATATGCTTTATCCATCCCTAGAGAGACTTTGCTAAGTTCTAAAAAGGAAAGTAAAAAGGATGATCAGCGTTTAGTATTTGTTTCCGAATTCAATGCTCAATCGGATCAGATTCAACGTATTATTAAGAAACATTGGGCTGTCCTATTGAATTGTAACACAGAAATTAAAGATTTCCAGAATTACCCTATGCCCACATATAAGCATGGCCTGAATCTCAAACAACAGCTTATTAGAGCAGATGTGGGCTCTAGTAAAAAACCTAAACAGGGATTTATTACCTGTAAAAATGAAGGATGCTACCCATGTCTAAAATGCTCATGTGCAATAATATGATTATAGGCCCTGTTTTCTATCACCCCACCACAGGAAAAAAGTTTGAAATCAGAGGTTATCATACGTGTCATACACATTTTGTGATATACATGACTAAGTGTCCTTTTGGGCAGAGTTATATAGGGGAAACGACTAGGAATATAAGGGATAGAATAATTGAGCATAAAAGTAGCATTCAAACGGGTAATAGCAAAGCCCCTGTAGCTCACCACATTATTAAAATGGGGCACTCAATTAACCAATTGAGGTTCCAAGTAATAGAAAGTGTTCTTATGCCACGTAGAGGAGGTAACAGAGAGTGTTTGTTAAAGCAGTGAGAATCCTTCTGGATTTTTAAATTAGGAACTATGGAGCCAACTGGGCTAAATAGAGATTGGGATCTTTCTGTTTTTCTGCAATTTCAAATGTCATATAATGTATAAGTAGGACTTTAGTGATAGATTATATCCATTTATTATACCTGATTTCTAAATACACATTACTTTGTTAAAAATATGTTGAAATATTATTGTATTTGTATATAGGATATAGATATGTATAAAGAAGTAATAATATAATATTTTCTTCACCCAGGATTAATGTAGAAGTAATAAGGTTTTCTATTTTTTTATTCTAAAATATGAAATAAGTATGTAAATTTACCTTTAAAACATTGCCTTTAAGGATGATATATGAAGATGTAATAATTTATGTACTCTTGAGCACCAGCTAGTGGTGTACAAGTATAAATAGGTGTAATTTAGTATGTTTGATAGCATGATTGAGGTAGTAATTCAGTGCTTTATATTTAAATAAATTATTTGCTGCCACTGGCTTTGGATCTTCTTGTTTGGATTGGAGGCTTGAGGGGTCCTCCATAGTGGCATGCAGGGACCGTTGAGTGCTGGACTGACTTTTTGGCTGCTTATTTGGAGGAGCCAATCTGGGCTTGAGTCTGCAGACAGGGCTAGCCACAATTAATTCTGTTATGTATAAAGTTCTTTGGTTTATCAGTTAACGTCAATTATGGAGATACATGTAGCAGAGTGTTTTTTCAGTTCTGAGAATTATAAAAATCACAATTTGCAGAGCTAAATTACGTGAAATGGAGGTAAAATAAATAATGAAAGTATATCGCAAAATTATTTTACTACTCTATTGAAATATCAAAGTGTTTACTGTTCTTTAAACCATCTTGCTACTTTTGCTGACTCGTTTCTACAACCATTAGCAATGATAATGCAATCCTCCATCAAGGATTCTGGTTATATTACAGATAAAGTTGAGTGTTAATGACGAGTCATCAAAATTCCATATGTAGGGATTCCACACAATGCTGGTTTACACATTATTAATCCCTTGTGATTTTTGTCTTGCTCCCTTACATCAGGTAGATGGGAGTAAGAAGGGATCCCTACACTACCAAAAAAACATTAAACAAACAAACCTAAACTGCATACTGGCTGCCAGTTCCTAAGATGGTGGTGACCAGTGTGTGTGTGTGGGGGGGGTTTATTAGGATGCATCAGGTAGGGATCATTGCAGTAGAATGACATAATCAATATGTGCATAATAAAAAGACAATGCAATAACACTTACTCTGAACTTTAAATAAGAAGTAAATTTTGTCCGCCTTAATGCCGCCCCCTTGTATCATGTGACAGCCATCAGCCAGTTACAGACTTGTGTACATATACACTAAGATCTTGTGCACATGATCACTAGGAGATGGTGCTTTAAAGTGTGCATATAAAAATACTGTGCAAAATGTGAAAATGGAAGTGAATTGGAAAGTTTCTTAAAATTGCATCATGAAAGTTTAATTTTGAATTTAGTGTCCCTTTAAAGGGATACTAAACCCACATTTTCTTTCATGATTCAGATGCATGCAATTTTAAGCAACTTTCTAATTTACTCCTATTATCAATTCTTCTTTGTTCACTTGCTATCTTTATTTGAAAAGCAATAATGTAAGTTTAGGAGCCAGTCAATTTTTGGCTAAATGTAGCCCCTAATCAGCAAGCGCTATCCTTGGTGCTGAACCAAAAATGGGCTGGCTCCTAAGATTACATTATAGCTTTTTAAATAGAGATAGCAAGTGAACAAAGAAAAATTGATAATAGGATTAAATTAGAAAGCTGCTTAAAATTGCATGCGCTATCTGAATAATGAAAGAAAAAAAATTGGGTTTAGTATCCCTTTAACATCTAACTTATTAACTACTTTGCTGATAGAAATTTCAGAAGTGTGGTGCACAGCTGCAATTAGCAGCCTTCTAATTACCAAAAACCACTGGCAAAACCATGCATGTCTGCCATTTCTAAAAAAATGGGATTCTAGAGAACCTTCTACAACAATTTATTTTTGACTGCAGTAGTTATGTGTAAATTTCAGTGAGGCTTGTGAAAATGTTGCCAAACAATCAAAATAAGAATCCTGGACCAGCTCAATCGCTATGCCAAATACCCCAGCATCTGACACATTTTGAGAAACCCCGTAATCATAGGATGGTATCCTATGATTACGGGGATTCCCAAAATGCATCAGTTGCCGGGGGGGGGGGGGTACCTCCTGTCTCTTATGTGAACTTTTACATGCTCCTGCATGAAACGATATTTGTGATGTATTAATCATGTTTTTTGGAATAAAGTATTTGGCATAGCGATTGAGTCGGTCCAGGATTCTTATTTTGATTGTTTGGCTACATTAAGGGTTTTTCCTGAAGGGCTCTCCCTATGACCACCCCTTGAATTGGAGCCATAAGTATTTAAGTCTGCCATTTGACTTGTTTTCTCTCAGCTGATATCAGTCGTGCAGATCAAAAGCGTCACAGTAAGTGGTTGCTATTTTGTTACAAATTTTATATTGTACTACTATCTGCAGAGACATTAGTCATTTGACTGAGCTCATATATATATACTTATTATGGCACCAACCTTACACGCTATGATCAGAGGAGAGTACTGATTGTTATTGTTTGAGTGAAAATTATTGCTTTTGGCAGGCAAATGGTGCCATGAAATATACCAAAAAGGGTCTAGATCAATACCTGGGGGCCGACTTATCAATGCTTCAACTGATAATACGCTGGAATTACACATCAAATTAGATGCAACGTTGATCTGCCGTAGTTAACAAAGCGCCAAGATCGTCAAATGTTGAAATGTGTGACGTAATATATGTTCCAGCGATATCAATTCGACGCAGATCGATGCTTGTGTTATTCGAGTGGAATACTGATAAACCACCGTCACATTCGACTCTATTTGACTCTCTTGCCAATTTATCAAACATTCAACAAGTACGTTCGCGTCTATTCCGATGCAGCGTACCTATAGTTCAAACCGTCACCCTTGAGGCCGCGAATGCCATAGAAATCAATGGGAGTCTGAAAACACAGAAAGGTTATGTTCAATGCTGCAAGACAATGAAGCATATTAGATAATAAAAGTAAATTAGAATTTTTATTAAAATTGTATACTCTTTCTAAATCACAAGACAAATTATGGATTTCATGTACTTTTAAGTTGATTTTATTTAGCCCTTATTACTAAATAAGATCAAGTAGGGAGATGTTACCCTACTTATGGATTATATTACCTCTTTGTCTCTCATTACAAAGAGAGGGGACAATATTATTGCTTCAAATTTGGTGTGAAGTATTGCTTCAAATTTGGTGCACTAGTAGATATAGGATAAAAATGAAATAAATACATTACATAATATAGCTAACTTCCTTTTTTGGATAAATCTATTTGCACCATGTTTAACGCATGTAAAACAAGTCCCACTCTCCACTTCGCACAAAATTTGACGCAATACTCAAACTCCTAAACAACCCACAAACTAGTAAAGTTTTCCACAACTTCTTATTGGTAAATGCATAATCACGTGATTAATGATATCAGCCAATCTGATTGAAATATACATTTTCTACTATCAATAACAAATCAAATTGCTCTATACTTGAGTCATTGATCACTCATCAGAACTTTTAAGTGCCCATTTGTTACATTGTGTATTATATTTTGAAAGTATGTATATGTGAAATTAGTATTAAAGATAAACATTGATGAGGACATTAGGCCACACAGTGTAATATTTTTGACAATGATTTTTATAATTGAATGATGTTTGATTTAATATAATCTTAAAATTACCTCTTTACTGTACATGCTATTTTCAGTGTTTTTCTTCCTTCTCT
Organism: Bombina bombina; assembly: GCF_027579735.1. Classification (NCBI taxonomy): domain Eukaryota; kingdom Metazoa; phylum Chordata; class Amphibia; order Anura; family Bombinatoridae; genus Bombina; species Bombina bombina. Next base: position 171,440,584 of record NC_069502.1, on the reverse strand, counting down.
TGAATTTAATTTTCATAAAGAAATGTCATCTTATATGCCAGCCCATTTTTTTAACACCTGTGTAGAGGTGGTGTTTAAAACTAGACTGCAATCAGAAAGGGTTACACAGGTGCAGAGAGCAAACTGTCCCAGATCTTAAACTATCCATTGATTGCAAATAAATACATATGATACCCGGATTACATGTTATATTCGCAATTATTCTTGCTCAGAATAATAATATATTTACACTATATACATATAGTGGTATAAATAAACACAGAGATCTGAAAGACAACATTGTTTATAACAAAAAGAGGAATTTAGGGACATGTAAATATACAGACACACACACACATATGTGCAAAGCTATATGTACACATTCTAGCATTATTAATCATTTTAAAATATAAAAAAAATGAGATAGGCATATCATGATTTATAGAAATACAAATACACATTAATCCATGTGAAAATATCATATATCAGATTTTTTTGTATAACAAATAAATAGAAAATAACTTTCTATGAGATATTATTGTTTGTTCAGGTATAAATCTAGCTATTTCTTTGACATTAACAGATTAAAAATAAAAGTTTAGCTTTAGAGAAATGTGCTTGTTCATGGACAGGAATGAAATGGTATAAATAAAGTGGAAAAAACAGAATATTTGTGACATCTTTGACTCTTACTTATCAACAGTCCGATGCTCATCGCGCTGTACTTGACGCACGTGTTTTTGCAGACTTTTTAATAAATATGGCCGTCGTATATAGATTTGCGTCAGCGATATCTTGCTAGCGTATTGACTCCAGCGAATGCGCCGAGATTGACATTTTGATAAATCAGCCCCCTTGTGTTGTCTACTTAAAAAAAATAATAATAATTTATTATATATATATAAATATAAATGCATAGTTTTTAGTTATGCTATACCAAATGAGAATTGCATCATTTTAGACATAGCTGCAGATAAATATATATACATTATATATATAATGTGTGTGTATGTTGTTAGCTGAATCAGTGGATGCTAATGAACAAATTGAGAATTTTTTTTCCTACAGTTTGAAAGCCACAGGTTTTTGTGGAATGTGATAATCTCATCTTTTTATGTGTTTTTTAACACTTTTATAATTCTTTGAAAAAATAGCTAGTTAAAACTGACAACCACTGAAAGGTCTTTTATGCCTATATATATATATATATATATATATATATATATATATATATATATATATATATATATATATATATATGTATGTATATAAATATATTTACTTTGGGAAAGTTTTTCTGTGAAATTCTCTTTTTAAAAGGTCAACCTAATGAATTTCGGATACAACTAATACATTTATGCTTAATCCTCATTTATTTTAGATTTAAGGACAACTTCTATAAACCAATTTCTGGAACGGCTATGGGTTCCAATATGGCACCATCCTATTCAATTATGGACTATTATGAGACCAGCATTGCAAAGATGCATCAGATTAAACATTTTGAGGCCGAATTATCAAAGGTCTTGCTGACCTGATCCGACAGTGTGGATCAGGTCCGCAAGACCTTGCTGAATGCGGAGAGCAATACACTCTCTGTATTCAGCATTGCACCAGCAGCTCACAAGAGCTGCTGGTGCAACGCCGCCCCCTGCAGATTCGCGGCCAATGGGCCGCCAGAAGGGAGGTGTCAATAAACCCGATCGTACTCGATCGGGTTGAATTGTGGCGATTCTTGTCCGCCTGCTTAGAGCAGGCGGACAGGGTTATGAAGCAGCGGTCTTTAGACCGCTGCTTCATAACTGCTGTTTCTGGCGAGTCTGAAGACTCGCCAGAAACACGGGCCCACAAGCTCCATTCAGAGCTTGATAAATGGGCCTCATAAAGTTTATATTGACATTACACAGATTATCTGTTCCTGGTTTGGCTTTACTCTCTTGTCTGTTAGGTTACACAAAATTTAATTACTGTGTAATAAAAATAGACTTTCTCTGGATAAATTTCTTAGGATAAATTAGGATCTGGATTGCAACTATCTTTTTATATAGTAAACTATTGGATAGAAATTATCTTTTTCATGATTCAAGCAGCACCCCCCCACTAGTTTTACCGACTATGCCAAAGACACAAATGCTTCAGGTTGTGGAATATAATACCCTTCAAAGAGGTTACGGTCACAAACTACTACAACAGGCTTATGAGACAGTAAAAAAACTGACATAACAAAATGTCTTACAGAAGAAAAGGAAATCTGATGACACACAGAGCATCACTCGTTACTACAAATTAAACATCAGTCACTAGACATTTGGGTCATACTATTAAAAAAACACTGCTTAATCAATAATTCGGATCCAAATCTTCCCTTTCTACAATGCCCAGCACCCAAGATTGGTTACATTAGAGGTCAGAGCTTATAGGGAAAATAGTCTTGACAGACTCTGTACATTGTTATAAGAAGGACCAATTGTTGACTTCTACCAAAGACGGTCTACTTTCGGTATCCAAGTTACACCACTCCATTTTACAAGGCAGCACATTTAGACACCCACACAAAGTGACAGTATAAGGTCAACTTCCTCAACATATAATACTAAATATATTGTTTTATCTCCTTAACTGTGTGGGTGGTTTGGAGCAGGGAGACTTCAGTATAGCTAAATAATTATACTTTTTCATTATTTGGATGTTTTAAATAATAGATTTTATTCAGCAAGTTAGAGGGGTATCTCTCATCTACACATAATATAAATCAACCAGCGTAATCTAAAGATTATTGGTAGTTTAACATTAACAGGACTGTAATATGTAGTCCCATTTGATACCATCATTTCCATGCCTCATCCTAATACTAAGTGAGTACCCTGGGTATGTTTTTTATTGTTTTTTGTTTTTTTTTACTTTCAATGTTTTTTATTGAAATCAAATTACAATATGATGCATAAACAGAAACATAAACAGAAATATCATTTTACAATGTAAACATTAATCCATATGCTTTTTAGAAATATAATTAGGAAAAAACAATAGTGTTATAATATAATAAGATAACTATGAATGAAAAGTAAAAGGTAAAAAGTAAAAAGTACCAAGGAATAAATGTAAATATTCATTAAATACCACAAAAGATATCTGTAGGATTCAATCAAAATTATTGATTTTTGTAATGTAATGATTCCATAAGAATAATATGTTAGAAAATTGATCAATTTCATTATTATAAGTGTGATACAATTCTTCTAATAATAAGACGTGTTTTACTTCATTTAGCCAATTCTGAAGAGTAGGGGGTTGTATTTTCTTCCAGAGACGAGGAATAAGTTTGTTAGCACTAATTAATAAGATTTGGAGTAATTTATTTCTATCTTGACAAGATAGTTGTGGAATTAAATTTAAAATTATTATCTGGGGATTAAGGGTTATATTTGAGTTTAACATTAAATTAATATTATCTTCTACTTGAGACCAAAATAATTTTAGTACAGGGCAATCCCACCAGATATTTGACAATGTTCCTTTATCTCCACAATTTCTCCAACAGTTTGGAGATGCTGATGGGTATATTCTATGTAAACGTATCGGGGTCAAATACCATCTAAAAAGCAGTTTATAATTTGTTTCAACAATATTCATAGAAATAGAGGATTTTTTAATAGAAGTGAAACAACAACTCCAATTAATATCATTAAGGGTTATATTAAGTTATTTTTCCCATTGTATTCTAAAAGAAGAAGGTTTTAGGGAGTCATGTTGTTGCAAAAGTTTATATGCAGAAGATATTAGATGTTTAGGGGTTTTAGGTAAAATACATAATGATTCAAATGAAGTGCAATTTCTGATTAATTGAACCTTATTTGAGTGATTCATTATGAAATGTCTTATTTGGAAATAAGAAAAACAAGTATTAAATGGGGGGCCAAATTCATCTTGAATATTTTGAAATGTTTTAATATGACCATTTTGTAAGAATGAATAAATAGGAATATAAGCTTGAGGATTTGAAATATGAACATGAGTTTTGATATTAATACCAGGGAAAATTGTATTATTTAATATGGGAATAAGAGGAGAAAAGTGAGATTTATTGAGGTAGATTGGTACCTACATTTATTTGGTATCCAACAGATTTCGCATATCTTAGTGGGTTTTAGATTTTGTGCTTCTAGGATAACCCATGATTTGGGGGTAATAGTTTGATTCCAAGCTACAATTTGAGAGAGAAGTATTGCTTTGTAATAATTTACAATATTGGGAACCCCCAAACCACCCTGTTCCCTAGATAAATCTAGAGTGTGGCTTGAAATTCTCGATCTATTAAAGGACCAAATAAACTTATTTATACATCTTTGTAAATTACTAAGGTATGAACTAGAGGGAACAATAATCAAGGTTTGTAAGAGATAAAGTTTTTTTGGTAAAATATTCATTTTTATAGCATTAATTCGCCCTAACCATGATAAATTATCAGTACGATACCATGAGTTAAGATCTATGTCTTTCTTTTGTTTTAGGTTCATATAATTAATTTTAATTATATCAGAGATGTTATGTTGGATAGTAAGCCCTAGATAAGTAAATTGATTGGGATAAGACAAAAGGTGTGTGGTTTTTAATGAATTGTATTTCTTCATCTGATGCTCTAATCAGCATAATAGTTGATTTATTCATATTAATGGAAAAATTTGAGAGTCTTCCGTAATCTGCCAAGATATCCATAAGAGAAGGTAAAGAAGTTAAGGAATTAGTTACGGTAAATAATATATCATCAGCAAATAATAGGTTTTTAGTGATGCAAGTTCCAAATATAACTCCTTTTACTTTATGAGATGTTCGAACTTTGGATTTCTACTGATAAAGCAAAAAGAAGTGGTGATAAAGGGCATACTTGGCGAGTTCCATAAAAAATTTGAAAGTTAGAGGAAAATGTGTTATTAGCTATAACTTTCGCGTTAGGAAATGAATATATGGGTAATATTTTGTCTATAAATTTTTGGGGAATGTCCAATGCTTTTTCAGCATCAGTTGACAAAAGATTAATTGATATATTATTGGTCGATGTAGAATGTATAATTTGAAGAAGCCTAGTAGTATTATCTTTAGCTTCTCTATTTGGTATAAAACCTACTTGGTCTTCATTAATTAAAATTGGAAGGTATTTTTTAAGTCTATTCGCTAAAAGCTTAGCATATAATTTGAGAAAAATATTCAGAAGAGAAATTGGTCTATAGTTTTCAACAATTTCTGGATTTTTACCTGGTTTGGGGATGACAGTTATAGTGGCTTCAAGCATTTGTTTAGAAAAAGGGGACTTACTATTCATAGAATTAAAAAGGTCTAGAAGATGTTTAATAAAATGAGGTGCTTATAAAATTTAGGAGTAAACCCATCTGGTCCAGGAGCTTTACCTGTGGGTAATTGTTTAATAGCTTCCTGTAATTCTTCAAGGTTAAATGGAGATTCTAGGTCTTTTTTACTCATATTATCTAATGAAGGAAGGGTTATCTGTGAAAGATAATCGTTAATTTGTTTACATTTCTCTTCTGAATTTTCATTTGAGTCCAAACCATATAACTTACTATAATAATCTGAAAAATTATTTGTTATTTCAGGGCTCGTATGTAAATATTGATTATTTTTAGTTTTGATCACTCTAATAAAAGATTTGTATGTTTTTTTCCTAAGTGATCTAGCCAATAATTTGCCTGTTTTATTTTTTTCTAAAAAAAAATTTGTATTTAAGGCTAGGGCTCTTCGATGGGCATATTTGATTAAATGTTGGTTTAAATCATCTCTGGCTTGGTTAACCTGATCTAATAGATCTATTGAGGTTGGATTATTTTTATGTAATGTTTCTTTAATCTTTAATTCATGAACCATATCTGAATATTTACGTTCGAGCATTTTACGTTGTTGTGAAGTTTTTTAATAATTTCCCCTCTTATGAAACATTTATAAGTTTCCCAGTTATTAACATATGAAGTATGATTAGGGTCGTTGATGTAAAAAAATAATGTGGTTTTATCAGCGATGCCTTTAAGAATGAGAGAGTCTGTGAAGATCATGTTGTTAAGTCTCCAAGAATCTCTGATTCCAGTTTTTGAGGGCCATTTAAAGGAGCTTATAACCATTGCATGATCAGACCAGGGGGTTTGTGAGATCTTAGAAACTATTAAAAGGTGTAGGGAGGATTGATCACATAAAATATAATCTAAACGTGTATAAGTTTTTTGAGGGTGAGAAAAGAATGTGTAGTCTCTAATCGAAATGTGTGTTAATCTCCAAGTGTCAAATGTAGGAATAATTTGTAATGCAAGCCAATTAGCTTTAATATTTTTGTTTGTCATATAAGATTTTTTGGTGGAAACATCTAATTCTGGTTCTATTGGGAAGTTATAATCTCCTGCTATAAAAATAGGTCCTTTAGCTTGGTCAAGAAATATTGTCATAATCTTTCTGAAGAAAGAAGGATTGGGTCTGTTTGGAGCATAAATATTAAGGAGAGTGATCGGTCTGCCATAACAAATTCCTATCAAAAGAAGAAACCAACCTTCATTATCTTGTTTCTTATATAAAGGTTCAAAGGGAATGCCTTTCTTAAAGAGTATACTAACTCCATTTTTTGTTGTTGTGTTGGAGCAATGGAAATGTTTATCAAAATAAAAAGTAGGGAGATTGGGTTTGTGTGTCTTTCTAAAATGTGTCTCTTGGATAAAGACAATGTCAAGATGTTTCTTATGAAAATCGTGTAGAGCAATCAAGCGTTTTTGTGCAGATAAAAAGCCTTTTACATTTTGAGTTGCTATTTTTAGATTGTTAAATGCTGTATTTGGACACATAATAAATAAATTAAGTTTTGTCTTTCTTTGGGATAGTATAGATAATAAAGACTAATTAAAGGACCAGTCAACACATTAGATTTGCATAATCAACAAATGCAAGATAACAAGACAATGCAATAGCACTTACTCTGAACTTCAAATGAGTAGTAGATTTTTTTTAACAAATTTCAAAGTTATGTGTATTTCCACTCCCCTTGTACCATGTGATAGCAATCAGCCAATCACAAATGCATGTATGTATAGTCCGTGAATTCTTGCACATGCTCAGTAGGATCTGGTGACTCAAAAATTGTAAATATAAAAGACTGTGCACATTTTTTTTAATGGAAGTAAATTGGAAAGTTGTTTAAAATTACATGTTGTATCTGAATCATGAAAATTTAATTTAACCTGAGTGTCCCTTTAAGTAATCCTTGGTTAAAGGAAATGTATCCTTGATATAGGAAAAAAGGATACGCTAAGATTATAGATAAGGGTAATAAAGAAGGGTATAAAGAATATTAATAAATAACTTATTAACTATGTAATTTATAAGGGTCAAGGAGTGGCCTGACAAGGATATCTTTACAATTATAAGGAGTAATGTAATTAAAACAAGTATAGATTAATAAAGTATATAATAAAATATAATTTACAACGGTAAAAATAAAGGAAAAGATCCTAGATAACATCGCATTACACAATAAACATTATGTATATACATAATATGAGATTATGACAAAAAGTAAATGGTTACATCTTGCAAGAAGAACAAAGTAGTAATTAAGGCATAATCAAATCTGTAAACCTTGTGAATATAATATTTTAAATATATTAGACCATTAAAATATTTATGAAATAAGACGAAAAACCTGTAAAGTCTAGAAAAAAAGAGTTAAATACTAAATTCAACCTAGGTAATAGTTAACACAAAAAATTGTGAACTATAATTATAACTAACAATAATATTAATATAGGAGGTCAATGAAGATCTCAACATAAAACCCAATATATGAAGAATATGACACAATTAGATGTGTCATAAATATGGTAAGGAGTAAAACCAAGTTTGAGGGTATAAGAACTATTTTTTTTTTTAAATATTTTGAAAGAATAAAATTAGTGTAGCAGTATAATCTATTAAAACTGTGTTAATAATTTACCAATTTGTTTAAATAACAAAGTCTGAGGATTATTTGTAGAGTTGCATATAATAACTTCAATCAGAGCAGTTTCACTGGATCTTATAGAGATTCTATATTGTAAGGGAGTTAAAATGTTTGAAAACAGAACATATAAATAGTGATGTCGCGAACCTAAAATTTTCGGTTCGCGAACGGCGGACTCAAACTTCCGGTATTGTTCGCTAACGCGCGAACCGCGCGAACCGCCATTGAATTCAATAGGCAGGTGAACTTTAAAACCTACAAGGACTCTTTCTGGCCACAATAGTGATGGAAAAGTTGTTTCAAGGGTACTAACACCTGGACTGTCGCATGCTGGAGGGGGATCCCTGGCAAAACTCCCATGGAAAATTACATAGTTTATGCAGAGTCTGCTTTTAAGCCATAATGGGCCTAAATCAACTATCATTCCCAAAGTGGCTGTCTCAAAACATCCCAGACAGAAGATAGATTGATAGATAGGATAGATAGATATGCATAGATTGATAGTTAGATAGAATCGATAGAAGAGAAATAGATAGATTTGTTAGATATATAATTACCCTAATAAAGTCTAATAATTAAACATGCGTTCTTGGACCCAACTAGCTTGTGTTAATTAGTACTTTTCTTAGCACTTTAATCCCTGTCCCCCCCCCCCTATTGGGGGTGTTCTATATGGCCTGCCTGTTTACCCTGAAAAAATATAATAATAAGACATGCGGTCTGGTACCAATTTTAACTAGGTTGTGTTTTAAGTACTACCATTCTTAGCACTTTAATCTCTGTAACTCCCCCTATTTGGTGAGGTCTATACGGCCTGGATGATTACCCATACAAAATATAATAATAAGACATCTGCTCTTGGTCTGCGACCCATGGTAACTATGTTGTGTTAATTAGTAATGTCCTTCGCATTTTAATAGCTGTTACTCATACTCACCCTATCGGTGGAGGTCTATATGGCCTGCATGATTACCCTTACAAAATATAATAACCAAACATATGCTCTGGTAAGTAGGTTGTGTTAAGTAGTACTGTTCTTTGCAGTTTAATACCTGTTACAACACCAAATGGTGGCAGGTCTATCTGGCCTTCATGATTAGCTGCACCCAAACCCAAAAAAAAGCCGAGTGGTCTTAGACTAACACCCATGGCTAACTCGGTTGTTTCAATTAGTACTATTCTTAGCAATTTCATCCCTGTACCGGGTGGTCTACATGGCCATCATGATTAGCCGAACAAAATACTACAATCCAACCTTTGCTCAGTCTTCATAGGCCCTTCATTGTCTGTATTTTGATAGTACAGTTTTTATTATTTTTATAGCTGATACAACACCGAATGGTGGCAGCTCTATATGGCCTGCATGATTAGCCGCACCCAAAACAAAAATAAATCCAAGCGGTCTTCGATTAACACCCATGGCTAACTCTGTTGCTTCAAGTAGTACTATTCTTAGCACTTTCATCTCATCATCCCTGTTACTTCCAGGACACTTGGTGGTGATCTACATGGCCATCATGATTAGCCTAACCAAATACTACAATCCAACCTTGGCTCAGTCTTCCTAAGGCCCTTCATTGGCTGTATTTTGGTAGTACTGTTCTTATTAGTTTAATAGCTGATACGACACCGAATGGTGGCAGCTCTATATGGCCTGCATGAATAGCCGCACCCAAAGCCAAAAAAAAGCCAAGCGGTTTTGCACTAACACCCATGGCTAACTCTGTTGTTTCAAGTTCTACTATTCTTAACTCTTTCATCTCATCCCTGTTACTTCCAGGACTCTCAGTGGTGGTGGTCTACATGGCCATCATGTAAATAGTTGGCATGTAAATAGTTGGCAAGACGGTCTGGCACAAAAGGCTGGCAGGCAGGAGGTAAATGCAATTCAAGGACACTAGGAGACTGATTACTGACAGTCAAAACAGTGATGATTGACAATTTTTGCAATACTGTTAAAAGAAATATGATTGTTGGCAATAATTGGCTAGGTGGGCTGGGCACACAGCAGGCTGCAAGGCAGGAGGAAAGTGCTATTCACTGGCACCAGCAAACTGAGGATTCACAACAACTATTAACAAAAAATTTAATTTTTAATAACTAAGAATACTGTCACAGCAAATATGATTGGTGTAAATATTTTTCAAGTAGGCCTGGCACACAGGCTTGGAAGGCAGTAGAAAAGTGCAATTCTAGGGCACGAGCAAACTGAGGATTAAGATCATCAACAAACAAGAATTTTTTAATTTTAATTAGTAACTATACTGTGACAAAAAATTATGATTGGTGTAAATAGTTGGCAAGACGGCCTGGCACAAAAGGCTGGCAGGCAGGAGGTAGATGCAATTCAAGGACACTAGGAGACTGATTATTGACAGTCAAAACAGTGATGATTGACAATTTTTGCAATACTGTTAAAAGAAATATGATTGCTGGCAACAATTGGCTAGGTGGGCCTGGCTCACAGCAGGCTGCAAGGCAGCAGGAAAGTGCTATTCAATGGCACCAGCAAATTGAGGATTCTCAACAACTATTACCAACAACTTTAATTTTTAATTATTAAGAATACTGTCACAACAAATATGATTGGTGTAAATATTTTTCAAGTAGGCCTGGCACACAGGCTTGGAAGGCAGTAGAAAAGTGCAATTCTAGGGCACGAGCAAACTGAGGATTAAGATCAACAATCAAAAATGTTTTAATTTTAATTAGTAACTATACTGTCTGTGACAACAATTATGATTGGTGTAAATAGTTGGCTAGACGGCCTGGCACAAAAGGCTGGCAGTGGCAGGCAGGAGGTAAATGCAATTCAATGGCACTAGGAGACTGAATATTTGCAGTCCAAAAATTATGATTTTTATTTTTTTATATACTGTTACAAGAATTGTGATTGGTGCCACTAATTGGCTAGTTGGGCCAGGCACACAGGCTTGCAGATATGAGTCGTGGATGGTAGGTAGGGCAGCAATTTAACACAGTATGCTGTGTAAGTGACAAAAACACAGGCCTGATAGAAAATTAAGTTAGATTACACTAGCAAAATATTTTAAAATTTTAGATTTTAATATTAAAATTATGTTAAGAAGTGCAATGCACATATGACTCTATGAGTGGTCGCACTGGCTGGCTGCTACGTAGGGCAGCAATTAACAACAGTATGCTGTGTAAGTCAGATAGACAGTTAGACACAGGCCTGATAGAAAATACAATTAGATTACACTAGCATAATGATTTAAAGACTTTTTTTTGTAAAGTTAAAGAAAAAGGTTAAGCACATACATATGAGTCGTGGCTGATAGCCTTGGAAGGGCAGCTATTAAAAACAGTAGGCTCTGTAAGTCGGATACACACACGCCTGATAGAAAATACTATTTGATTACACTAGAAAAATGATTGAAATTATTTTTTGGGGGGGAAATTAAAAAAAGGTTAAACACATATGAGTCGTGGCTCATAGACTAGGGAGGGCAGCAAGTAAACACAGTAGGCTCTGTATGTCAGCAAAACACACAGGCCGGATAGAAAATTATATTAGATTACACTAGCAAACAAATTTAAACTTTTTTTTTTTTATATTAAAATTAAGGTGAAGAAGAATAGATATGAGTGCTGGGTGGCTGCCTGGCACAGACCAATTAACCAAAAGACTGAAAAAAATGAGGTATATTAATGCTGAGTGAGCCTGACAGACACAGGCCTGATAGTAAATGTAATTGGATTACACTAGCAAAATATATATATATATATATATATATATATATATATATATAATTTTTTTTTTAATTTAAAATAATGTTATAAACGGATATTAACACTGGTGGCTGCTGGCTGGCACAGAGCAATGAACCAGAGTATATGCTGTGTGACACTGGCCTGATAGAAAATTAAAAAAAATTACACTAGAAAAATAATTAAATTTTTTGGTTAGTTAAATTTAAACTAATGTTGTTAGGGAGATATCAGAGGTGGCAGTAGTCACAGCATATGCTGTGAGCCTTAAACACACAGGCTGAAAGCCAGGCAAATGCTAATAAAAAAAACGAAAAAAAAAAAAACTGCACGAAATATAGCCCTAAAAAGGGCTTTTTGGGGTGCTGTGCTTTCAGCAGAGATGAGTGGAGTCCTTCTGGACTGTAAATACACTAGCCTAGCTATGTTTTTACTATTAATGTCAGGAGCAAAAACACAACACGTCCTCTCATTAAGAAAGCAAGGTCGTTATGAGTCTAAAATGGCGGATTCCGAGTAGCTGGGAGGGTCTGTGAGGGAGTGTCTGATGTTGATTGGCTCTAATGTGTCAGGCGGCTGTGACATAAAGGGTCAAAATTTCCACAATGATGACACATAGGGGCGGATCGAACATCGCCATGTGTTCGCCCACAAACGTGAACGCGAACAAGCTATGTTCGCTGTGAACCGTTCGCGGGTGAACAGTTCGGGACATCACTACATATAAACAAATTAAGAGAACAATTTCATATATATTACTAAATAATAACAGTTCTGAAGTTCCACAAATGATATTAAAACCAATAAAATGTTTCATTTTGATATATTTGTTTGAAGCAGATCTCGATGTGTATGTTTTTTATTGGGGGGGCTTCTGGTAATATCGCTCCCAGTTTTAGCAGGTGTAGATTGAAGAGATATATTTTTTGATCCTGGATGAATTGAAGATATTTCTTGTGTCTTGTTAGGTGTGGGGATATCCAATTTCCTACAAAAGGTGATTGAATCTTCTGGCTGAGTGCAATCATATCTTTTTCCATTTTTAACTACTTGCAAATGAACAGGAAAGCCCCATTTATATGGAATATTTAGATTACGTAGGTGAAGAGTTAAAACATTGAATTCTCTTCTCTTTTGAAGTGTTCTAATTAATAAATCTGCAAAGAATTTGATATTTATACCTTGATATTGAAAGTTGTGTTGTTGACAAGCTTTTTGAGATATTAATTATTTTTCTTGGAAACTTGTAAAGCATATCACAACATCCCTAGGAGGATCTGTATCTTGAGGTTTAGGTTTTAGAGAGCGATGTGCTTGTTCCATCTGGATAGTTGAATGTTTGGGATGATCATCACCAAGTAATGATCTAAAAAGACCATCTAAATAATTTTGTAAATTAGAAATTACAATAGATTCTGTTATACCTTTCAGTCTTAGGTTGTTGGGTCTTGTCCTGTTTTCTATATCATCAAGTTTTGTTTCAAGATCTTGTATATGAATTTGCTGATTTCACATTTTATTAGACAGCATTCGTATATCAGATGTTATTTCTTCTTTGTCAGTTTCAAGAGTTTCAACTCTCACATTTAGATCATTTAAATCCTTTTTGAGACTTGCACATTCTTCCTTAATGCAGAATTTCACTTGATTAATAAGTGATTCCATAGCTTTTAAAGTAACAGGGCCTTCTTCATCTAAATCAGAGTGTTTTATTGGAGAGGTAATGATAGGTTCTACATTGTCCATATGAATTGATGGATTTGGATCTGGAATAGGTTCCATATTTCTTTGTTTTTCTGTATTTTTGAGGAAAGAGTTTACACCACTTGTATTTGGTCTAACAGCTTTATCTTGTTTATTAGATTTTCTAATAGACATATTTAATCTGTGAGGAATATTGTGTTGATCATTTATTTGTCTACAAAGCATCACCTAAATATGTTTGAAAAATAAACAAACTGAATTTCTACAGATCTGCTTTAAATATATATTACATAAATCACTTAAAGCAGGTAATATTAATAATAGATCAAACAGATATTGAAAAAGTTTATCATCAAAATTTACCTCATATTCGTTATAACTATGAGATATATATCGTTACTCCATATAAATCACAGCCTTATAAACAGTTGTGATTTTGTAATAGGATTTAACAGCTGTTTATCAATGAAAGATGACAAAAATGATTTCAAAATAGTAAGAAACATTTAACTCCGATATAACCATGTATCACATTCCAGCTTACAGATTTAATTTCAGTTAGTTATGTTACCATATATGTCAAGTACATAAAGAGAGTTGACAATAAAGTTTAATACAATTTACAGTTCTCTTCAAAACTCAAAACATTTTTATATTTTATTATTAAAATATCTGGAAACAATTAAATTAAAATCGTTTAAACTAAATTTCTTCAGATCCGGTTTAAAAATATTAATCCTATAGTTTCATATAGGTATATAGTTTAGTAATTTGTAATTGTAGTTTAATACAGTTTTCATTTTTTTTCCTCAAATTTAAAATATTTTGTATTTTGTTTTAAAAGTAATTGGAAGCATTTGAAAACATTTAAAATAGATTTCTTCAGATCCGGTTAAAATATATGTTACCATATAAATCGATCTTGCAGCTTTAGATAGGCATACAATATAGTAAATTTCAAGTTTGAAAAAATGGCTCAACTGTTGACAAGTAATGACAGATGACAAAATTAGTTACTGTAGAGCAGGTAATATCGGTAACAGAATATAGAAATATCAAAGAAGTTCCTCTTCTTAATTTACCTCAGCTCCCCCATAAATGGTACATCGTGACTTTAAGTAACTTTTAGTTCCACAAAGACAGTGAATCCTTATCATATAGGTATACAGTATATGATAATTTTTAAGTCTGAAGGAATGGCTCAACAGCTGGCAAGTAATGACAGATGATAAAATCAATTACTGTAGAGTAGGTAATATCAGTAAAAGGGGTTTTCTTCTTCATTTATTTACCTCAGAACCGCCATTACTAATACATCATGACTCTGCAAAACTTTTTGTTCCACAAAGACAGTGAATCTATTGCATATAGACACACAGTATAATAATTTTTTAAGTTTAAAGAAATGACAAGTAATGACAGATGATAAAGTCAATTACTGTAGAACAGGCAATACCGGTAAAAAAATCCTCCTCTTAATTTACCTCAGCTCCGCCATAACTGACACATTGTAACTCCATATAACTTTTAGTTTCACAAAGACCGTGAATTTCCAGCATATAGACATACAGTGCAACAATTTCCAAGACCAAAGAAATGGCCCAACAGACGGGAACTATTCGCTGGTGAACTATTCGCGACATCACTACTGGTAAATAATGACAGATGATAAAGTCAATTACTGTATAGCAGGTAATATCGATAAAAAGTTCCTCTTCTTCATTTATCCCAGTTTCACCATATTCTAGTCCAATAAAGACAGATTACAGATGACAGGAATTACTTCAATATAGTGAGGAATAGTCAATTCCGATGTAATTATGTGATATTATACAGCTTTCTATCTTAAGTTCAGTCAGCTGCATTACCTCAAATGACAGTTACACAGAGATATTTACCAGCGTTATGTCAAACAGTTTTCAGCTTATTTTTAAATTGAAACGGCAGAATATAAAACTGCAAGAAGGGTTTAAAAATTGCTTGATGTCATAAGATGTCAGGAAATAAGTATTAAAAACTCCTAAAGTCACTGTAAATAATAATTTTTAGCCTTGTCATTTACCACTTTCAGGAGCACTATAAATGAGCAGCCATCTCAAACGGCGGCCGGCTCCGCCCCTAATGTTTTTTACTTTATTTAATATTTGCAAAATACATAAATAATTATCTTAAACTATCAAATTGAAAAATTGCAAACATCATGCCAAAAAGTTTGTAACAGAAAAGAAGTATAATAAAGAATGACAGAATATAGACTAAACAAATGAATTACCCTCTCTAGAAAGTCCATATATGGAGCCAACATTCTTGTGCTTTGAGAAAAAAAAATGAGTAAAAGTCCAATAAACAATTTAAATAATATAATCAGTTTCTAGCCATGCAACATTAAGAAATATATACAAAAGTCTATATAGAAGATACAAACAAAGAATTATAGATGAATACCCCTATAAAACAAGTACTGAGTCACAACAATACAGCCTAATTTAAATATAAAACACATTAAGAAGAATATTAAAAGATAATGCAAAACAAACAGGATAACTTTAGAGACAATTCTGGGGTCTTTAGAAGTCATTTGCACATCAGACATCATCAGGCTTGTAAAGTCATCAGTTAAGGTAATAGATTCTGTGTGATGACTTCAGAATGATAAACAGATTACCTTACTGATTATGGCACAAGCATGAACCTCAGAATGATTCCAGGAAGATCGCCAGAGAGTGGTGACAAGGAATCTATGAATTACACCAAAATATAATTTGAGAATAAGGCTTGCTTATACGTATGTTACCAAATCTGAAATCCCTTCATGTCTTCATTTGATCTTCACCTTACTACTGTAATCTTGATAAAGGAAAATAATAGTGGAGAAAGAGGACACCCTTTATGTGCTATTTTGGATAGCAAAAGGATCAGACAGAATTCCATTAATTCAAATTTTTGCAGATGTAGAAGAGAAATATATATTTTTTTTATTTTGTGGTCTTTAGCCTCTCTGTGCGGTACAAAACCCACTTGACAATTTTGGTAAATATAAATGTATGCATTTAGCCAGGATCTTGGCATATAATGTGAGATCAACCTTCAGTGATATTTGTCTGTAATTTATTGACATTTTAGGAGATTTTCCAGGTTTGGGGACAACTGAAATAAATGCTTCCAGCATAGTTGGAGAAAATTCTTCTTCTTCATGTATTTGTGAATATAATGATAAGAGGTGCGATTAAAGGGATACTAAACCCAAATTTTTTTCTTTCATGATTCAGATAGAACATGCAATTTTAAGCATCTTTCTAATTTACTCATGTTATCAATTTTTCTTTGTTCTCTTGGTATCTTTATCTCAAAAAGCAGGAATGTAAGCTTACAAACAAGCCTATTTTTGGTTCAACACCCTGGATAGCGCTTGCTAATTAGTGACTGCATTAAACCACCAATCAACAAGGGCTACCCAGGTGTTGAACCAAAGATGGGCCGGCTCGTAAGCTTACATTCCTGCTTTTTTAAACAACGATACCAAGAGAATGAAGAAAAATTGTTAATAGTAGTAAATTATAAAGTTGTAAAAAAATGTCATAAAAGCACAAGAAAACAGGATATAATCAAATCCTGTGAATAGAATTCAGCTCTTTTAAGAAAATAGTATCAAAATTTATTGTAGCAAAACATATACAATGTATCAGATGGAAGGAGTAAACATGCAAATTAGATCCTCCCAAAACATAAAATTCTTCATACAAACATAATAAATATACAAAGTTACAAAATGCAGTGTGAACCAGCAAAACAGTTCATGGATCTATCTCTGCAGACCGATAGTCCATAGAACACAAATAGAAAGTTCAGCATAAGTAACAAGCAATACCTTAACAGGCGTCTCTCATGCGTTATCAAGCTCAGACCAACCTACACAGGCAGGTACTTATTCTTAGAAGCAGGCTAGCATGTCACGTGATAGAGATACTTGCTCGCCATAGTTCAAAACAACATTCTAGAGTTAAAGGCATAGGTTGCAACAACACACACTGCTTGCACTTGTTAACAGTCCATATGTCAAAAGCAGATACACACCTCCCAGTGCGGCAAATTCTGCGTTTAGTGTACATACATCTCCTTTTACTCATCGGCATAAAATACAAGGACAAGCGCCATGAGGGTTCATGCAGTACAGTGCAGGTATACACATATCAGCACAACAAACAATCGCTGAATTTAATGTATGTACACTTTATTTACTCATTGGCATAAATCACAAAGGCTGGCGCCGCTTGTGCTTGTTAACAGTTCACGTGGCAGAGAGTTCCTGCAATACAGGTATACACATATCTGCACGGCAAATAACCACTGTATTTTAGTACTTGCTCATGTTTATCAGCAGATGTCACATATCCATATATTATAAAGCCAAATGTTTCAGGTCACTGCCTCCCAGCCTGTATCCACATCAGACTCACAGCTTATGTTTCCCAAAGGCAGTTAATTCCTGAGAGACTTACAGTCATGACTTGGCTTGGTATAAGTTACTTGTTTGTTTGTCTTGTAGTATTCTGACTAGATTCTATCCCCACGAAGCTGATTCTGCCGTTCTTAAAGGCACATAGTGAGTGTATCACATACACAGATGCTTGAGCATATAAATGCCTGTTTCCCAAACGAGCTTGTTCATATCAAGTTATGCTGGTTACACATCATAAGACCATAAAACTGGAGCTTGCCAACGTATGTTTCACCCCCATTTGCTCCTATACACAGGGTCTTTGTTAGGGCTACTTTTGCTTACACAGGTTGTTCTATTTATACCTGCATGTCTCAATTTAAACAGATTCACTTAAAGTAACAGTTCCATAGACTTAATACTTTGTTGCATACAATATGCATAGTAGGCATTTACCTCATAGAGAATATTTACATTCACGACATATATCAGTTACAGAAAGGTAGCAAATTCGAATTTATCATTTAAACCTCTAGGTTTTTTAGTTTTCAGAGTAAAAACTTTTCTGTAAAAGTATTTTGTCATTATTTCTTCCTCTTCCATTTTTTATCCCTTTATCAATTGCCATTATTTTTAAGAAGGCAGTGCTTGCATCATGATATTCTGCAAAATGTCTCGCAACATTTGTGTCTCTACAGTGGGTAATGTCCTTCCTATGCTCCTGTATCCGGTCTTTTAGTATTCTCTTTGTTTTCCCTACATAAAATTGGGGGCAAGAGCAATGTAAAAGATATACCACTCCTATGGAGTTACAGTAAAAAAAATTGCACCTCAAAACTTTTATCACCCCCGTAGAGAAAGTTTTAGGGGCATATTTGTCAAGCTCCGTATGGAGCTTGATGCCCCGTGTTACCGGCGAGCCTTTAGGATTGCCGGCAACAGACGTTATGAAGCAGCGGTCTAAAAAACCTGTCTGCCTGCTCTGAGGCGGCGGACAGAAATCAACCCGATCGAATACAATCTAGTTGATTGACACCCCCCTGCTAGCGGAATCTGCAGGGGGCGGTATTGCACCAGCAGTTTACAAGAACTGCTGGTGCAATGATAAATGCCGACAGCGTATGCTGTTGGCATTTATCGATGTGCAGCAGACATGATCCACTATATTGGTTCATGTCCGCTTGCACCATAATAAATAGGCCCCTTAGTCTTTTCCATAAAGGGGCAAAAAACACAATTCCCACAAGGATAATTTCCCTTGATTCATTTATCTTTTCTGAGCCAGTCTGATGCTGATGGACCTTTTTTATACATACTTCTTACCAGCTTGTCTTTTAGGCTAGGTGCTTTTTTTGCTACCATCAATGGATATATACCCGCCTTTTCTTTTATTGTATCTTCAATCGTCAATAGGTGCCAGTTATTTTGAAGAATATTCCGAACTGTCCCCCATTGACAGGGAAGGTAAATATAAATCTAATTCTTTCTGAAGAAGAGGTCATTTTCTTATTTATATTATACAGCAAATCATCTCTCCCTGTTCTGCTTGCTTTATTCAAAACTCTATTAATACATTTCTTTGAATATGCTCTCTCTTGGAAACTGGATTTTATTAGCGCTGCATGTTTTTCAAACTTCTCTCTCGAGGAACAATTTCTCCTCAATCTTCGAAATTGGCCTACATCCTCCCCTCCTCCTCCACCATTTAAATGGTCGCAAACCCATTTTTTTGAGGAGCTGTCTGCATCAGTTCCTGAGTCATACGGCCCCTGCTGTGATTTATATACATATAAAGTTGCTTCAAATAGCATGCTCTATCTGAATCATGAACGAAAAAATTGGGTTCAGTTTCCCTTTAAGTATCATTAAAATTATTCATAGTACCTGTTGCTCAGTCCATCAGGACCTGGACTCTTACCTATATTCAAGGTTTTAGTGGCATTTTTCAGTTCTTCTGCTTTAATGGGGCTGTCTACTACTGGGACATACCTTATGTGAGTCTTGGCACTTTAACCGCTTGCATATATGTTTACAGGCCCCTATGTGGAAGAGATTATCTGATGTTGTTGGAAAAGAGTTAGGAGTAAAGATGCCAAAAGGCACCTGCAATGGAAAGATAACTTGGAAATGTTTGGCTATTAGATAAACAAAGTGTATGAATATGTCACAGAGGGTTTGTTTTTAAGAGCTCTAGCTAAGAGTTTTCCAGCTCTATTGCCATCTGTATAGTATTTCTGCTGAAGACTTATGGTTTAACTCTAAGCTTGGAGTGATAGTATCACTGAGCCAGTTTCTAACTGTCTGAAGCTCTTGTTGGATAGTCCTGCCAGTGAGGTGTAATTTATGAGAATGTTCTAAGTAAGTAGGTCATTAGTAAGCTTTTGGAAGCATTTCAGTTGGATGATTGAGAAAACTTAATAATAAAAAAACAAACTCTTTAGCAAGGGGCTGCCGGAGAAAGGATCTATTTGTGAGTAACATTATCAAACAAAATCTTTTGTAGGCATAATAATTGTTAATTCATGAATGTACCTCATACTTAATAATAACGTTTGTTTTAACACTTCGTTGTGGATACTTTAAAATGAAAAACAAGACAGAGGGGCGCCTCATGTGCAGGTCAACCAGCAGGGCCGCCATCAGGGGGTGACAGGGGTGACTCCTGTCAGGGGCCCAATGAGCCAGGGGGGCCCCATGAGGCAAGAACTAAAAAAAAAAATAAAAAAAAATTTTTTATTTTTTTTTAAATTTTGGCAGCCACCAGTGGGTACTACAGCAGAGTGCTAATTGATCATGGGAAATGTTATTACAAGTAGTAAAGTATTAGCATTTGAGAGGATTTCTTAGTGTGCACTAAACCACTATGCTCAGTGTGAGACAGACTTGGCACTTTATACAGTGTGTCCCTGAGTCAGATGGCAGATCACTTTCATTTGAAGAGGAGGTAGGACTTACTTAGCAAATGTTTTTTATTTCTTTGTGCAATTTTGGATTGTAACTTCAGTGTGGTAGTAGTTGTATGGTGGGGCCAGGGGTCCATAAAAACATTTTTTTTTAGCAGCAGTGTATTTATGATTATTTGACAATGCTGTAGAAATTCTATATTTAAAACCATGCAGAAATGTTTCCTCCTCAATACACAAATGGTAGATGCCCTTTTGGCAGATATGCATTTTATATATATATATATATATATATATATATATATATATATATATATATAACATTCCAGTTTACTGCCCCTTTATGCAAGGACTTTCCAGATGCAAGGAGGCATTTTATCTAAGATTTTTACATCTGCATAAAATGTTATACTCTCAGACTAAGATTGCTCAGTGTTTGAAATGAGACAGGTTAACTTAAAACTGTTCAGTTTACACTACAGCTGACTTAGTTTTGAAATACATACCAACAAGCCTAAATCCTGCATTTAACCAGATCTAATGGTATGAGTATCACAGCTTATGGTCCCACCAAGACCATATAGAGTACAGCATTTTCAAAATCCATAAGTACAGCTGACAGATGGGAAAATTTGTACACTATATTTGAAGTGGTGCTCTTGGTTGGGGAAAATGGGAAAAAAACAAACAAACATATGTCAATCTTTTAAAGGTACTTTTCTTCATCTAGCCATCTACCCAGCTCATTAATGTACAATTTTGAATTCACATAATTATTTTTGTTTGCACATTTACAAATATGATTCTTTAAAAAGTGATCTCTTAATTTCTGCATTTTTTTTATCATGCATGTCACACACTGTTGATTTAGGGGATGCAAGGTGCATAAATGTTTCCTCCTGTGAGTGTTTCTGTGGGTGTATGTGTTTATGTCTTTGTGCTTTGGTTTGTGTCTCTATGTGTATGTATTTTTCATCTGTGGGTCTCTCTGTGAGGGTGGGTGAGTATGTCTTTGTGCATTTTCTGTGGATGTCTGTGAGGGTGTGTGCATATGTCTTTGAGATTTTTCTATGGGTGTTTCTGTGAGGGTGTTTATGTGTATGTATGTATGTATGTATGTCTGTGTTTTCTGTGGATTTCTCAGTGAGGGTCTGTGTATGTATGTCTTTCTGTGTTTTTTATGTGGTTGTCTCTCTGTGTGTGTGTGTATGTCTTTGTGTGTTTTCTGTGGGTGTCTCTGTGTGTGTATGTGTGTATATGTCTTTGTGTGTTTTCTGAGGCTGTCTCTGTCGGTGTTTCCTTGGGTGTATGTGCAAGTTTGAGTTTGTGTGTGTGTCTCTGTGTGTGTATGTGTGTATATGTCTTTGTGTGTTTTCTGAGGCTGTCTCTGTCGGTGTTTCCTTGGGTGTATGTGCAAGTTTGAGTTTGTGTGTGTGTCCATTGTCTGTTCCTTTTTAGGACATTTTGACCTTACTACTAATTATTCACATCTTTCTACAGACTTTGAGACTAACAAGACCTGACCTTTCCGGAAGTAACCACTCCACCATTTAACCTTTAAATTATTGTTTAGGCAGTTCTGGGCCCTTCCTTTCAGCCACTGCATGCTGTTGTCATAATTTAGTTGTCATCTTCCTTTACAAAAAGATAATCAGAACTCCATATTTTGTTTTCTAAATCTCCTTTTTTTTTTTACAAAACTGTAGTTTACCTCATTACTTGTGAGGTCAATGTAAACAAGTGCTAAGTGTCTGTTTGGATTTCTGTGTCTGAGTGTGTTTCTTTGCGTGTCTGCTAGAGTGTCTATATGTGAATCCTTATGTATGAGTGTGTTTGTGTGTTTCAGTGTATGAGTGTGTCTGTGTGTGTGTGTATGTTACTACCTTTACAACATTTCCAAGTTTAAATAGACAATTAAGAATAAAGTGCATATATGTTTTAGTCACTTGGTCAAAAATTGCACATGTCAAAGGAGGGGGGGGAGGGCCCTAATCAATGGTTGAGTCAGGGGCCCCAAAATTTCTAGTGGCGGCCCTGTCAACCAGACTAGTGTGGAAGATGTTAAAACAAAGCCAAAAGGGTACTCACATTTGGCAATAGCACCCTTATGTGCTAGTAGTCGCAAGCTGATATCTCTGGGTGTATCAGCTCACTCACTCCTGGTCTAACCAAACGAACTGGATCATGAGCAGGATACAAAGTTCACATCCATGTAACACTCCAATGAGCAAAAGAATAAAAGGTGCTTTTACTGTACTTTAGTTAAAACTTGTTTATTAAAAACAACATATTAAAAACAACAAGCCGTTAATAAGGGGGTGTCTAGGTTAGACCCCTATTATGCAACGCATTTCTCGGCTCTGGAATAGCAGTTTCATCAGGCATAAATCACCTTATACAATACCTACTATTTAAATCTTTTGTTAGCCAATCAACAAACGCACCGCCCATTGTGGGTGTATTTCAAACACGTTTACTTAACAAGTTATTGATAAATATTATTACCAATGCAACATTATAACATTGAATCCTATGTTGCTAAACATTCTTTATGCCACAAATAATACAAACTATACAATTATAGGGCAGTGAACAGTGTATACAATCGAATCAAATCAAATATATGTCAGTTTTTAGAACCCATGTCAATCCCTGTAATGAATACCTTCTTTTGTTACTCTCTTTTTAACTCTCACTTGCTCCCTATATAAGCCGCCACCTCTCAACTTCCTGTGCTCAGTAATCTTACTGCGTTCCTGGTTGTGACTACAGCTCTGTAACAAAGCTCAAGCCTCTAATCCCTGCTTCCCTTCCACTTCGGATATCCCCTTTCCGGATCCAACTCCAAATCTCAGGATCTTAATCTGCAGTCTGTTCTACCCTGTAGCTCAACCTCTTCCTACCTTTGCAGCAGTACTCGCATTCCCTGCAAGACTTAAATACAGACCGGCATCTGTAAGATAGCTCTCACAGAACTCCGGAAAGGAACTCCGCCTCCTCCTCTCTCTTCCGAACTTCCGGTATTAGAACCTAAGCTCTTTTTGCCGGACAGCTTTCGTTCACCGCTCCTGGAGGAGTCAGACCGGCCTCAGGTATAGTGCGGAGATTGTCCTCTCTTGTACCTGCAAATTACGGAACTGTTCAAAGTGTATATAAAAACTGTATTACCTAGCATTTAATGTTTCTACTGCATGGTTGTTGCAACAGGGCTGTCTTAAAGTGAACTGTTCCATCATCTGTTAAACAGCACGCTGCTCAGAGGTTACAGGAGGGCTAATTGACTTTATTTCTGTGTAAGATTATTTTTGCATGAATAGACTCACAGTTTATAGATCTGCCACAGATTGAATTCCTAAGTTAACCTGAAGCACTCTGTATTATACAATATAAGGTGGATTCCTGGTAATTCTCATTTCTGCTAACTTCCCATATTGGGCCCTCAGTCAAGGATCAGAACAGGGGTTGCATACTTTTAATCCCGACATTTTGTGAGACTGAGTGGTTCACAAAATAATTCCTCCACATCTCCTACCTGACGTTACATTACATATTACTGAGCCAAATATATAGGAATTAGCATGGAGTTGGCAGAACTCACTAATAAGGTGACTTCATTGACACAGAATATGGATCTCTTGATACAGGGCATAAGGGAGATCCAATCTGAAAATCAGTACCTCAGAACCGTTATCAGAGATAACATAGATAACAGACCACCATTACCAGATTCGCCCCTAGATCCACAGTTTTGCCCCCTGAAAGGTTCTCAGGTGATAAATCCCAATTCAGGGATTTCAAAAATTCCTGCTTATTATTTTTCTCTCTGAAACCAAAGACATACCCTACTGAACGTACAAAAGTACTCACTGTAATTTCGTACCTTAAAGGGGAGCCCAAAGCATGGGCCACTAATTTTTTTGAGACAAACAACCCTATTCTAGACTCTCTACAACTGTTCTTTGATAAAATGTATTTTCTCTATGAGGACAAGAATACACAAAATACAGCAGAAAATTTTCTGCGGGCATTAAGACAAAACAGAAAGCCTGCCGAGGATTATGTGTCAGATTTCAAGAGGTTGGCACCAGAGACACTCTGGAACGAAGCAGCACTCCTT
Organism: Bombina bombina; assembly: GCF_027579735.1. NCBI lineage: Eukaryota > Metazoa > Chordata > Amphibia > Anura > Bombinatoridae > Bombina > Bombina bombina. Next base: position 171,415,724 of record NC_069502.1, on the reverse strand, counting down.
TATCAATTTCGACATGGCTTGTCAGACACGGTCATGGACGAGTTAGCCAGGGGTGTTCTCCCTTCTACTTTGGATGCCCTTATGACACAAGCAGTTTCTATAGACCGAAGGTTACGCGAACGCAGACACGAAAGGGGTTCCACTGAACAGCCTTGGAGGAGGAATCCTATTCCATCTTATTTACCTCCTGCTCAACGCAGTACAGAGGAACCAATAGAGATAGCATTCACTAAGGGACCCCTCACTGCTGACGAGAAAAACAGAAGGAAGGCCAACAACCTGTGTCTGTATTGTGCCTCAAAGTCCCACTCAGTGAAAGACTGCCCAAGCCTCCAGAAGCAGAAGGGTAAGACAAACTTAACACATATAAGATGTACTCATCATATCCCTCACATCACTCACTGTAATCTCTCTATCTCTCTACAGTGGGAGGCCCAAAGAATATCGACTCAAGCCATTATTGATTCTGGTACCTCAGGCAATTTCATTGATAAGGCATTTGTTAAATTGTATCACATACCACTAATAAAGAGAGTTGATTCACTGGCTATTCGTGTAATTGACGGATCCTTCATATCATCAGGTTCTATCACCCACCATACTGTACCACTACTAATAACTACCCCATCAGGCCATAGAGAATATGTGACCTTTGATGTTATTGCCTCTCCTCTTTTTCCCTTGGTATTAGGTCTAGGTTGGTTACAAACCCATGAACCACAAATTGTGTGGAAAACTTCACACGTAGAGTTTAATTCTGAATTTTGTAAAAACACTTGCTATATACCAACACATATTCTTCACACCGCTACAGAAGCACCCATAATACCTGACTCCTATTCTGATTTCTCTGACGTATTTGATAAAATAGAAGCAGAAAATCTTCCTCCGCATAGATCATATGATTGCCCAATAGAATTGTTGCCTGGTTCTGATATTCCCTATGGGCACATATATCCCCTATCTGAACCAGAGTTAGCCCATTTGAAACAGTACTTAGACGATAATTCACGTAAAGGCTTTATAAGGCCTTCTACCTCTCCAGCTGGTGCAGGTATGTTTTTTGTCCGTAATAAGGATAACACACTAAGACCCATAATCGACTATAGGGAACTGAACAGACGTACAAAGAAAAACAGGTATCCTTTACCTCTTATACCTGAAATTATAGAAAGACTTCAGGTGGCGACCATTTTTACAAAACTTGATCTGAGGGGGGCATACAACCTGATTAGGATTAAATCTGGGCACGAATGGCTGACAGCGTTCAGGACAAGGTATGGCCTGTTCGAGTATACTGTCATGCCATTTGGGTTGTGCAATGCCCCTGCGACTTTTCAGTGTTTTATTAATGATCTATTTTGAGATTTGTTAGACGTTTGCATGATCATATATCTTGACGATATACTCATCTACTCCAAGACGAAAGACCAACATATACTCCAAGTTAGAGCTGTTCTGCAACGCCTCAGACAAAACTCTTTATATGCAAAATCTGAAAAATGTATATTTAACACTGATACTATATCCTTTCTAGGATATCTTATATCACCCCTAGGTATCCAGATGGAAAACAAAAAGATTGAGGCTATGGGGCATATGTATCAAGCTCCAAATGGAGCTTGATGCCCCGTGTTTCTGGCGAGTCATCAGACTCACCAGAAACAGCAGTTATGAAGCAGCGGTCACAATACAACCCGATTGAGTATGATAGGGTTGATTGACACCCCCTGCTGGCGGCCCATTGGCTGTGAGTCTGCAGGGGGCGGTGTTGCACCAGCAGTTCTTGTGAGCTGCTGGTGCAATGCTGAATACGGGGAGCGTATTGCTCGCCGTATTCATCGAGGTCTGGCGGACCTGATCCACAGTGTCGGATCAGGTCCGCCAGACCTTGATAACTATGGGCCTATAACATCTTGGCCTACTCCAAAAAGTAAAAAACATATACAGTGTTCCATCGGTTTCGCTAATTTATACAAAAAATTTATCAAAAACCTTTCCCACTTAGCCAGACCTTTGACATCCCTCACAGGTAATCAACCAACCTTCATTTGGACCTCTCAAGCTGACATAGCATTCAACAAGTTAAAACACTCTTTTACTATAGCTCCTGTACTTAAATTCCCAGATCCCAAATTACAATACATATTGGAAGTGGATGCCTCCGATTATGCCCTCGGGGCTATATTGTCTCAACGACAATCCCCAAAAGCACCCATTCATCCGATCGTATTCTTCTCCAGAGTTATGACCTCATCTGAGGTAAACTACCCAATCGGGGAGAAAGAGCTCCTTGCTATTAAATCCGCCCTTGAATTCAGGAGAAATCTCCTAGAGGGTACTGCCATCCCAATCCTGATTTATACGGATCATAAAAACTTGGAGTATCTGAAATCTAATAAGACATTGTCTGTTCGTCAAATTAGATGGAGCCTTTTCTTCACCGGATTCGAGTTAATAATTACGTACAGGCCTGGTAACAAAAACGGAAAAGCTGATTCATTATCTAGGAAAGATCCAAGACCTGCTTACTTAAATCCAGCAGTTACCATAATCCCACACAGCAGATTTGTTGGAATAACTTTTGATTTTTCTTCTCACATCCGTGTCTCCCAACAATGAGACCCTGAACTACCAACAGACCTTCTAACCAAAGGAAGTGATGGATTGTACTACCATCAAGAGAAAATCTATATACCCCCCAGCCTACGTAAGGAAATACTTAATTCCACACATGATTCTATGATATCCGGATACCCAGGAGTACAGAAAACCTTGCATCTTCTAAAAAAGAGATTTATGGTGGCCAGGAATGTCTTCTGACGTTATTAAGTATATTTATTTATTTATTTATTTATTTATAAAATATTTTACCAGGAAGGATACATTGAGATTTCTCTCGTTTTCAAGTATGTCCTGGGATCACAAAACATTGCATTGATACAATAGGGTACAATAAAATACAAAAACAATAATAAAAATACACATTATATGCAAACATTTAACATAGAGCAGGTATGAAATATTTATCCATGACAGGAGCATTCTGTTTTGAGATATGTATAGAGGGATCTCTTAAAGGATTTTAGGCTTGGGGAAGTTTTTAAAGTGTGAGGGAGGTCATTCCATAATTGTGGCGCTCTGTAGGAAAAGGAGGATCGAGCTGTTTTTTTTTGTATTGAGGCAAGCTAAATAATGTGCTGTTATTGGATCGGAGGTTATAGGAGGTGGGAATAGCAGGGGAGAGCATTCTGCTCAGGTAGGGTGGGAGCTTCCCAGAAAGGCTCTTAAAGACAAGGCAGGAAAGATGGAGGGTGCGTCTGGATTCTAGCGACAGCCAGTTTAGTTCTTTTAGCATGTCACAATGGTGGGTCCTGTAGTTACATTGTAGCACAAAGCGGCAGAGCGAGTTATATAACGTATTTAGTTTATTAAGGTGAGTTTGCGGAGCAGGTGCATATACTATGTCCCCATAATCCAAGATAGGCATCAGCATTTGCTGTACAATCTTTTCCTTTACTGTAGGGCTGAGGCAAGATTTGTTTCTGTACAGGGCACCTAGTTTTGGATAAAGTTTAGAGGCAATTTTTTCTATGTGGAGTCCAAAAGATAGATTGGGGTCTAACAACATACCTAAGTATTTAAAAGAGTGGACTGCGGTCAGCGTGCAATTGGATTTTGTTTTGATGCGAAGATGGGAATTTTGTAATTTATGTATTTTAGGTCCCATTCCAAAGATCATTGTGACCGTTTTGTCAGTGTTTAGGAAGAGTTTGTTTTTCGAGATCCACTTTTCTACCTCTGTGAACTGGTCTTGGAGCACTGTTTCAAGCTGCAGCAGATCAGATTTGTTTGCATAGATTACCGTGTCGTCTGCGTACATGTGTACAGTTGAGGATTTGCAGACATTAGGCAAATCATTTATAAATAATGTGAATAGTAGGGGGCCAAGAATGGAACCTTGGGGAACACCACACGTGACTGGGAGAGGGAGGGAGTCAATGTTAGAGACAGAGACATATTGTGATCGATCCGATACATATGATTTAAACCAGGTTAACGGGTGATCAGCAATACCAGAGTTTTTTAGTTTGAGAAGTAGTAGGTCATGGTCCACTGTGTCAAAAGCCTTTGCAAAATCAAGGAAAATAGCTCCAGTTAGGTCTCCTTGTTCCATGGCAGTTTGGATGTCGTTGCAAACTTTTAGGAGGGCAGTTGTAGTGGAGTGATTCGGTCTGAAACCTGATTGATCAGGGGTCAGATAGTTAGAAAGTTGGTAATACTCGCATAATTGCGTATGGACGCATTTTTCTAGGATTTTTGACAATACAGGGAGCAGTGATATAGGACGATAGTTAGAAACCAAGGTTAACTCCCCACTTTTATGAATAGGCACTACTCTTGCAGTTTTCCAGAGTTTGGGTATGTATCCAGACACCAAGGATTCGTTAATTAGGGTTGCAACAGGCTTAGCAATTGCCGGCGCACTGAGCTTCAACAGCATTGCTGGGATTTGATCAGGTCCTGACTGGTTTTTCATTTTTAGATTATCGAGGTGTTTCTTAATGACATTGAAGGGTACAGGTCTAAAATTGAACTTTTCTATATTGGGTCTTTGCTGTTTTAGTGGGGCCTGATCCACATTTGTAGCTTCAGGATGCGTGCCATTTATTAGTTTGTCAATCAGGGTGGTGGAGCATCCTACAAAATAATTGTTAAAGGCATTTGCTACTTCTAAGGGGAGTTGCAGGTTTTGGTTATCCACATTGACAGTAGAGGGTTGGGAGTGGATTGGTGGATTTTGTAAGTTATTTATGAGTTTCCAAAACTTTCTAGGGTTACATATATTATTGTTCAGATTTTCACAGAAATATTGCGCCTTAGCCAATTTTGTTTGTTTAGTACATATATTTCGCCATTTTCTATATACACAGTGATCATTCATAGAGCCAGTATGCTTGAACTTTGACCACAATGAATCCCGAAATTGGTACATTTGAATGAGGTCAGCTGTGATCCAATTCAAGTGTGCTCCTTTTACTCTCACCTTACGCAGCGGTGCATGTAAATTCCAAACTTGTAGGAGTTCAGACTGAAAGAATTCAACTGCAGAGTCTAGATCTGGGATTAGGTTTAATCTGTGCCAGGGGAGGTTCTTGATGTCATTTAGAAATGATTGAAGATTAAATTTTTTGAAGGACCTGGTGATTGTAACCTTGGGAGAGGATTTAGTTGCCTTTATTTTGCGCACGCAGTACACTAAGCAGTGGTCACTGAAATTGTTAGGGAGAACACCTGCCTCCTGGATTCGGTCGGGAGAAGTGGAGAGAATCCAGTCGAGCAGGGTATGATTATGGCTTTTGATGTTTATGCGAGTTGGGGAGGAGATTAATTGCGTTAGATGCAAAGATTTAAACAGCGAGCGACAACTGTTATTTTTTGGATTCAGCCAATCGATGTTAAAATCTCCAAAAACCAAAATTTCACTTTTTGGGTTTTGAGTTATGGATTCACTAAGGAGCTGTGCTATGTCCGAAATGGAATGCACAGGGGAGCTTGGTGGGCGGTAGATTCCTGCAACAATGATTGATTTACTGCACGGGATCTCAATTTTGCCAGAAAGGAAATCAAAGGTGGCAGGAGAGCTAGATTTTTGTAAGGGGGTGAACTTTGTGGAATTGTCAACATAAATTACAATGCCACCTCCTCTCTTTGCTCTATCATTTCTATGGCATGAATATCCATGTATTGCAATGGCAGAGTCAGGTATTTTGCGGGTTAGCCACGATTCAGAGATCACAATGATTTTGGGTTTGTATTGTAAACACCAAGCTTGCAGTGCATCAATTTTCGGTAGTAAGCTGCGGATATTACAGTGCACAAAGGAGAGGCCTTTCTTAGCTGGAAGGCTAGGAATGGAATTTGTTAGGGGACCAGGGTTAGACTCTACGTCATTTGCAAGGGCAAGTAACATAAGGAATAGGAATTTGGAAATCATTTTTGATTGGCCATATAGTGAATGTGATACTTTATAATATTGTGAGGTGGGGGTAGGAGGGTTATTTTTTATAACCCTCCACCAGCACTCAGCAGATAAGTTACAGCAACAGAGCAGGCCATGATGTATGATAATTTGTTTTCCAGTTTGAGGTGTGTGCTTATGGCGGTTATTATGTGAACCAAATTGGAGTGAGAAAAGGGTTATCATGAATAACAGTAAGGATATATTTGGATTCATGTTAGTGGTATGAGGTGTGTAGATAAAAAATAAAAATGAAAAGTATATACACTATTGATGTGTGATATATAGCTATATGTAGGAAGAGAGGGTATTTATTCTATAGGGTTAAGTAGAAGGAAGGATGTGCTGATCAGTGGTTGCAGCTGTCATTTAAGGAGAATGAAATAAGTGTGGGAGACTATCTATAAAGGAAGAAATGAGCCTGGGGTGGGTGGGGTGAGGGGCAGGGTGGGAGGGAAACTATCTTGCAGGATCTACCTTTTTGCAAAGCAGGGGCACAGCTGAGATAAGTTCTGTATTTTCTTGCAAGGCTTGGGTAGATATGTTTAAAAATCAGACTAAAGGAGAGAGATAAATTAGCGTCAGATTGGGCTGCAAACATTTAGAGGAATGGGGAGGGAATATCTATGAACATTTGAGCTAAGGGTCATAAAAGCAAAAACACAGGGAAAGTTAAAATTACAGAGATAACACAGAGGTATTCATGTAGGGGAATAAAACCATTAAAGTCCAAAAAAGATACATGGCCTTAGCTGATTAAACTAACTTTTAACATAATGGTCAGACATAATGGTAATAAAATATGCATTTTAAATCATAAAAACAAAACAATAAATAGCCAATACATATAACAATACACACATCAGAAAATAACAGGGTAGGTTAAATATAATGATATAACTATCTTGCAGGATCTACCTTTTTGCAAAGCAGGGGCACAGCTGAGATAAGTTCTGTATTTTCTTGCAAGGCTTGGGTAGATATGTTTAAAAATCAGACTTTTTGCAAAGCAGGGGCACAGCTGAGATAAGTTCTGTATTTTCTTGCAAGGCTTGGGTAGATATGTTTAAAAATCAGACTTTTTGCAAAGCAGGGGCACAGCTGAGATAAGTTCTGTATTTTCTTGCAAGGCTTGGGTAGATATGTTTAAAAATCAGACTTTTTGCAAAGCAGGGGCACAGCTGAGATAAGTTCTGTATTTTCTTGCAAGGCTTGGGTAGATATGTTTAAAAATCAGACTTTTTGCAAAGCAGGGGCACAGCTGAGATAAGTTCTGTATTTTCTTGCAAGGCTTGGGTAGATATGTTTAAAAATCAGACTTTTTGCAAAGCAGGGGCACAGCTGAGATAAGTTCTGTATTTTCTTGCAAGGCTTGGGTAGATATGTTTAAAAATCAGACTTTTTGCAAAGCAGGGGCACAGCTGAGATAAGTTCTGTATTTTCTTGCAAGGCTTGGGTAGATATGTTTAAAAATCAGACTTTTTGCAAAGCAGGGGCACAGCTGAGATAAGTTCTGTATTTTCTTGCAAGGCTTGGGTAGATATGTTTAAAAATCAGACTTTTTGCAAAGCAGGGGCACAGCTGAGATAAGTTCTGTATTTTCTTGCAAGGCTTGGGTAGATATGTTTAAAAATCAGACTTTTTGCAAAGCAGGGGCACAGCTGAGATAAGTTCTGTATTTTATCAAATATCAAATCATGTACCACCTTTGCTATAGCTAAAACTTCCAAAGCACCTCCGTACGGATTTTTACTTTCTTTACCAGTCCCTGACAGATCGTGGAAAGACATAGCAATGGATTTCGTTGTAGAGTTGCCTAGCTCTAACAACCACGACTGTATAATGGTAGTTATCGACTTGTTTTCCAAGATGGCACATTTTATTCCCTGTCATTCTCTACCCACAGCTTCTGAAACTGCACAACTGTTCCTTGCTCAGATTGTAAGATTACATGGACTTCCAGATTCCATCACTTCAGATAGAGGTTCTCAATTTACCTCGAAGTTTTGGACTCTGTCTCATTCTGAAAATTCAACGCAGGCATAGCACCTCTCACCACCCACAGACTAACGATCAAACCGAAAGGACCAACCAAACCCTTGAACAATATCTACGGTGCCATTGCTCCTATCTACAGAATGACTGGGTATCACTTCTACCCACCACAGAATTCGCTTTTAACAATTTTCTTAACGTCTCCACGAAGGTATCTCCATTTTTTGCCAACTATGGATTTCACTCCAGGTTCCATTTATACCCTAGAGAGGAAACTACATCTCCTCTGGTCAATGACACTATTAACGAACTGGCCCAACACTTCCGTGTTATCCAAGAGAATCTCAAACTTGCTCAAGCACAACAAAAATCTTTCTATGATTTACGCAGACAAAAACCCCCTTCTTACAACGTTGGTAATATGGTATGGTTGTCCACTAGACACTTGAATCTAAAGGTTCCAACTAAGAAATTGGGAGCACTCTTGATCGGTCCTTTCAGGATTTCCAAGATCATCAATCCTAATGCCGTCACATTGGAGTTACCTAAGACTCTACCTATTCATCCACATTCCATGTTTCTCTTCTAAAACCTTATGCCTCGGATAATCCTACTGTTTACAACCTGGACGTCCTCTCACTGATATCATTGACCCGGAATACGAGATTGATTCCATTCTGGATTCTAGATTCCATCTCAGTGAGCTTCAGTACCTCATCCATTGGAAGGGTTTCAGTCATGATGAGGATTCTTGGGAACCTTCATCCAACCTTTCCGCTCCCAGACTGGTCTCTCTCTTCCACCGCCGGAATCCCGACCGCCCCAGACCTTGAGCCTTGGAGTTGCTCCTTGGGGGGGGGTTCTGTCATGAATACCTTCTTCTGTTACTCTCCCTTTAACTCTCACTTGCTCCCTATATAAGCCGCCACTTCTCAACTTCCTGTGCTCAGTAATCTGACTGCGTTCCTGGTTGTGACTACAGCTCTGTTACAAAGCTCAAGCCTCTAAGCCCTGCTTCCCTTCTACTTCGGATATCCCCTTTCCGGATCCAACTCCAAATCTCAGGATCTTAATCTGCAGTCTGTTCTACCCTGCAGCTCAACCTCTTCCTACCTTTGCAGCAGTACTCGCATTCCCTGCAAGATCCAAATACAGACCGGCATCTGTAAGATAGCTCTCGCAGAACTCCGGAAATGAACTCCGCCTCCTCTTCTCTCTTCCGAACTTCCGGTATTGGAACCTAAGCTCTGTTCACCGGACAGCTTTCGTTCACCGCTCCTGGAGGAGTCAGACCGGCCTCAGGTATAGTGCGGAGATTGTCCTCTCTTGTACCTGCAAATTACAGAACTGTTCAAAGTGTATATAAGAACTGTATTACCTAGCATTTAATGTTTCCACTGCATGGTTGTTGCAACAGGGCTGTCTTAAAGTGAACTGTTCCATCATCTGTTAAACAGCACGCTGCTCAGAGGTTACAGGAGGGCTAATTGACTTTATTTCTGTGTAAGATTATTTTTGCATGAATAGACTCACAGTTTATAGACCTGCCACAGATTGAATTCCTAAATTAACCTGAAACACTCTGTATTATACAATATAAGGTGGATTCCTGGTAATTCTCATTTCTGCTAACTTCCCATATTGGGCCCTCAGTCAAGGATCAGAACAGGGGTTGTATACTTTTAATCCCAACATTTTGTGAGACTGAGTGGTTCACAAAATAATTCCTCCACATCTCCTACCTGACGTTACATTACAATCCCGTCCCATAGCCAGCAATACAGGCTCATATAAACAAGCTATACTCTTGTGTCCCAAAACAATCTTATATGACCCAGTCACTTCTAGTGCCTTGTTAATGGCTCATTATCTCATCCTCATTTTAGCTCAAAAGTGTGAGTATTTTAATTAACAGTAATCACTAAAATGAGGATGAGGTAATGAGCCATTAACAAGGCACTAGAAGCAACTGCGTCACATAAGATTGTTTTGGGACAAAAGGGTATAGCTTGTTTATATGAGCCTGGAGTGCTGGATATGGGAGGGGATTGACATGGGTCATAAAAACTGACATATATTTGATTTGATTTGATTGTATACATTGTTCACTGTCCTATAACTGTATATATTGTATTATTTGTGGCATATAGAATGTTTAGCAACATAGGATACAATGTTTTATTGTTGCAATGGTAATAATATTTATCAATGACTTGTTAAGAACACATGTGTTTGATATACGCCTACAATGGGCGGTGTGTTTGTTGATTGGCTAACAAAAGATTTAAATAGTAGGTATTGTATAAGGTGCTTTATGCCTGATGAAACAGCTATTCCAGAGCCGAGAAATGCGTTGCATAATAAGGGGGCTAACCTAGACACCCCCTTATTTACTGCTTGTTGTTTTTAATATGTTGTTTTTAATAAACAAGTTTTATTTCAAGTACAGTGAAAGCACCTTATATTCTTTCGCTCATTGTAGTGTTACATGGATGTTAACTTTTTATCCTGCTCATGATCCAGTTAATTTGATGAGACCAGGAGTGGGTGAGCTGATACACCCAGAGATATCAGCTTGCGATTACTAGCACATAAGGGTGCTATTGTCAAATGTGAGTACCCTTTTGACTTTGTTTTAACATCTTCCACACAAGTCTGGTTGACCTGCACATGAGGCACCCCTCTGTCTTGTTTTTTGTTTTATAGTCTCATCCGGATTTATCTGTGAGGAGGAGTGCGGCCATCATCTTTCTACAATCTGTGGATGCACACATACATTGTGGACAGTGCATAGCACTGATCCAATTTTGGGACTACCATAATACTGTATGTTTATTTGCACATAGATGTGTGTTCTGATTTATATATATATACGCCTAATCATTGCTCTACATTATTTTTGTTTGTTTTGTTTATGCACCCCCTCAACTTGTAGCTTGTTATGGATACTTTTAAGTTTACCATCACATTAAGGTCAACAAAAGAATATTTATTTTTTAGCATGAAGGACATAAATATTAATTAATCTGACTGGTTCACCATAGAAGATACAGAAAAGTCTGCGGTACCTGCCCTTGCTGTCGCATTCTATTTGTTGAACCTGTAACAGCACATTTTTGAGGCTGAGAATCCTAACTCCCATTTTTGCAAGTAGGATGTGAGCTATGATAGTCGGTCAGGTAAGCATGGTAAAGGTATTTTAGATTCCTTATTACACTTAAAGTGGGTATCTTGGAGGAGTAATATATCTCCCTTTTGACTCTTAAGGTCATTTAGAGCCAAACTACAATTATGGCTGTTTTTCTATTTTATTTTTTACTATGGAGGCATACAAGCAGCAGACCAAGGAAATGATGGCAATGTTATGCCAGGAGAGAGATATTACCTTCCGTGGGAAAACCAAAGAGGGATTGATATGAGCTCTTATGGACTATGACAGCAGCCAGGCTACGCAAGCTAAAGCCTCGGGAGAGGTGTCTGCAGCTGTGGACAGTGATTCATCAAGATCTGGAGATCCCCTGGACTGTTATTTGCAAGCTGTTCTAAAGCATATGGGCTCAGCGGATCCAGGTTTGCACATGGAGCTGATCCTAAAATTTCAAGAACAGCTAGCTGCTAGGGAATGCCGGGCTGAGAGAGAGGCTGCAGAGAGACATGCTGAGAGACAGTATCAGTTACAGTTTGCACGGCTGGAGAGAGAAACTGTCTCTCCTGTTGTTAGGGAATCTAGAGACTCCTCTTTAATCAGACCACGGGCAGAGAGTTTCCCTAATCTGGAGAAAGATAGAGATTTGAATGTATTCCTGAGCAGCTTTGAAAAAGTTTGCGGACAGTTCCAGCTGCCAAGGGAGCAGTGGGCCAAGTATCTTACCCCTGGTCTGAAAGGTCCTGCACTGGAGACTTTTGGAGAACGTCCTCCAGAGTTTGATCAGGACTATTAAAAGACCATTAAAGATGCACTGCAGAGGAGGTATAATCTCACTCCTGAAGTGTACAGAAAGAAAGGGAGAGGTCTAAGAAATGTGGGGGTATCTGAAAATATTCCTAATGATGTTTTAATGGGTACTGATATGGGCAGATTGTTATCCTTGTATGTGCCTGACAATGCTATATGTGACTTAGTGACTTGTGTAAAAAAGCTAAGAGACATGCTGACAAGTAGGGAGGACAGGGTTCATATGTGCATGTGCCTGAACTGGGGGTGTCTGTGCTGAGATATGAAAATGTAAGAGGAGAGACTGATTGGGGAGAAAGAAGGATAGATAATGTGTGTCTGTCTGTGCTCGAACCAGTAGGATCTTTAGAACAGAGTTTAAATGTACAGGTAGAGACTGACTGTGAAGAAAGGCAGATAGATTGTGTTTACCTGTCTGTGTCTGAACCAGTAGTATCTGTAGAACGGAGTTTAACTGTACAGGAAGAAACTGACTGTAAGAAGGGGCAGATGGATTGTGTGTGTCTGCCTGTGCTTGAAACACTGGAGTCTATAAAAAAGAGTGAAAATATAAGGGCAGAGAATGACTGGACGAATGGGTAGCTGGATAATGTGTGCAAGTCTGTGCCAGAACAAGTGAAGTCCCCTGTGAAAGAAAGTGTCATGTATCCTGTACCTTTAATAAGGGGCATGGCCTTTACTAATTCCTCCATTAAAAGGCCTTGGGAGGAAGTATTTTTTGCTTGGTATTTTGCAAGCAGTGTCTAATTGCACTGTTAGTGAACAAGCTGTTTCCAGATTCTGGATTATCCTAAAAGGACTTCCTACTAAAGTTTTCCTTCCAATTTTGTAGATTGGTGTGAATTAACTTGTATGTGTGCATCCAGTTTACCAGTGTTTCAACTGTACTTTGTCAGCTGTATCCTCTCAGCTGATCTCGGCTCTGGATCACTTCCACATTATTGAACAGGAGGCCATCTCAGCTGCAACATGCTGCTCTGTCTCACTCTCCTTCTACTTACAATAATGAACTAAACCGCTACTGGTAGCTCCTGAATACTTTTCTTCTGAAACAATGTAAGTCTGGACTTCTTAGTCATTGTCAGATTTAACACGAGTGATGTTTAGGTTGGATCACAACTGCAGATTCTGTGAGAAGGAACTGGAAACACAGGTTAAAATATGAACTGTATTTAAGTTATTCCTTGTAATTTGGTTACAGGAGAGAGGAGAGTTAGTTCTCCCTGTAATGACTTGTAGCTGAATGGTAGATTTAGTTCACTGTTAGTTAGTCTTAAGCAAAAGGATGCCACAACAGAAAGACATTTATGATGAGAATTCACACTTTGGCTTTGCTAGATCGTTTGTATATGCAGGTGAGCCTTAAGAATCTCTGGGGGCGTGTTAGCCCAAATGGTTTGACGTGTTCCTGACATTGCAGGAGGAGCGTGCTAGCCCGGAGTAGACAGGAGTGTTTGTTCAATACGTCAGCAGTGACTGACAAATGCTGGGCGGAGTTACCCGGTTTCGGTTTCTAGTCCGTTAACGTAGTGGGACTTGACAGCCGGAGTCTGTTCTTTAGAAGTGTGAATCAGGTAGGCTGTGAGTCGAATTGATGCTGCTTACCAGTAGAGAGCTCAGGCAGGGGAGTGAGTGACAAGCTGGATTGTAGCTCCTGGTGAGAGGGTGAGACCTCGCAAGCTGCAGAAGCAAGCAGTTATAACTTGGTAATCCTTCAGTCAAGAAGTGTATGCAAAAATATAGTTGACTGATTTAGGCAAGAACTTCTTAAGTTGTCGTAGGTTATATCTGAGCAGAACAGCTTCAGGCATGCAGCTGCGCTACACACCATACACACATTAATTGGCAAGTGGTGAAGGGGTTGCTGAGAACTTATAGGGAATTCCTTAAAGGTATACACATGTGACATGAGAATCCTGACATGTCCCCCCCTCAAAGGGACTGCACTGCAGTCGAAGGTCCAGGTCTATCAGGGTTCCTACAATGGAAACAAGCTACAAGACGAGGAGCCTGGGAGTTTTCAGTTTTAAGTATTTGGTGGAGAGCCATACTTTATCCCCTATCTTATACTGTGGAGGTTTCCTTCTCTTCAAGTCATAGTAACCTTTTTGTTTATCTTGTGCGATTTGATGTTATCTTTAAGGAACGAGAGTGTCTCTGCAAGGGTGTTAGTCATCTCATCTATCTGAGGTGACAGATCGTTCAAATGAGGATATAAGTGGAAAGTTGGGTGGTACCCACAGTTGGAGTAGAAGGGTGTTGATTTGGTAGATGAATTAGTTGAATTGTTGTAGGCGTATTCTGCCAATGGGATGCTGTGGTACCACTGATCTTGTTTGTGGGAGCAGTAACATTGTATATACTGCTCTAACCATTGGTTAACTCTTTCTGTCTACCCATTTGTTTGTGGATGGTAGGCCGTACTATAGCGTTGATCTATATGAAATACTTTACAGAGTGGTCTGCAGAAGTGTGAGGTGAACTGGGTTCCTCTGTCGTCACTATTACTGAAGGTAGGCCATGCATCCGAACCACATGTAGTAGAAATAAGTCAGCAGTTTCTGAAGATGTAGAAGTTTTTTGTAAGGAATTAAATGGGCCATCTTTGTAAGCAGGTCCACAACCACAAGAATGGTGTTGTTGTTGTTTGATTTAGGAAGATCAACAATGAAGTACATCCCAATAACTGTCCAAGGTCTTTCAGGAACAGTTAGAGATTTCAGGAAACCATAGGGCCATGCTTTTTCGGGTTTAGAGACAGCGCAAACTTAACAAGTCCTTCTTGTTAGGAATTTTCCCAGGGCAATATTTGGAAGATGAGTGTTGGAGGAAAACAGTGACCTTCTCGGACGTCCGGGAAACAATTACCAAAATAACACACACAGGCAGGTTATCATTAGCAAATGTTCCGTTTATTCTGGGGCCAAAAGCACAATATATAGACATGGATGCACGTAGGCATCTGATACGTAACATCATCTTATTGGCTAAGCAAAATACAGTAATATCCTTCCTAATGGCCTTATTTGGCGTACAGCATATCATATCATAATACAAAATAATATCTGAAAAAAGTACAGACATGAAAAATGTATATTTTGCAGCTACAGGAAATAATGTAGGTGGGTACTGATCTGTGACATTTGCGGTTTTAGCTTACAAAAAACACCTGGGTTTGTTTGGCTTTGTAAAAAAAGTACCTTGGTTTCCTGTTGAGAGACACAGACAGATCAGTAACTGTAAATGTTGGTAGTATTACAAGTGTTTTTAGAAGAAATGATATTACGAATGGAGTGCAGTGAAAATACATCAGTGCATAACATTATAGATAATGTAAAATAAGTACATAGGTAAAGTGTGCAACACAAATAAGTGATGTTCCCTGACACTTCTTAGTAAGTCTATAGTTTTGTTGATTCCGGGATGACCGGCTAGAGGAGCATCATGATGGTTATATAGGAAGGTATTCCGTAAAGAGGGAGGTATATACAATTTGTCATTGAAGTAGTAAAGTCCATCACTGTCCTTATGGAGGTTGTTTATTGGGATAGTGGGATCATCCTTTATACGTTGCCGTAGTGTATCATGCCAGGAAGTTGTAACACCAAGGAATTGGTCTTTTGAGAGAATAGAACGTGGAAAGGAAGCCGAAAAAGGTCTGGTCTCCTTCCTAGAGTGGGCATCAGCCTTCCCGTTCCTAGACCCAGGTCTATATACGTAATATGAAAATTAAACCTGGTGAAGTATAGACTCCAACTGAGTTGACGGGCTGATAGGGTCTTACTTGTTTGGAGGTATTCCAAGTTTCGATGGTCGGTGAACATGAGTATGGGGAGTTTAGTGCCTTCTAGCAAGTGTCGCCAGTGTTCGAAGGAGGATTTGATTACTAACAGCTCTTTCTCTCCTACGGGATAGTTTAGTTCAGGAGCAGTCATCAACCTGGAGTAGAAGGCTACGGGATGCATAGGCTCAGTTGGAGCTTGTCGTTGTGAAAGGATGGCACCAAGAGTGTAGTCGGACGCATCAACCTCAAGGATGTACAGGTGTTCTGGATTGGGGAACCGGAGGATTGGTGCTACAGTAAAGGATTTTTTCAGTGTGTCTAATGATTCTTGAGCAGCAGGACACCAACGAAAATGAACATGTGTACCAGTGAGAGCACTGAGGGGTTTTGTGATCTTGGAGAATCCTTTTATAAACTTGCGGTAGAAGTTGGCGAATCCGAGAAACCGCTGTACCTCTTTCCGATTTCTAGGAACAGGCCAACTTTTTATGGCATTCACTTTATTCTCCTCCATCTTGATCCCGGAGGATGATATGAGATATCCTAGAAAGGAGACTTCTTTGGCACGGAATAGACATTTTTCGGGTTTAGCGAAAAGTTGGTGAGTCCTTAGACGTCCAAGAACCCAGCGGACATGTTTCCTATGGTCTTCTATGTTATCTGAATATATAAGAATGTCGTCTATTTATACCACCATACACACATCCAATAAATCCCTAAAGATTTCGTTGATGAAATATTGAAACGTGGCAGGGGCATTACATAGCCCGAATGGCATCACGGTATATTCGTAAAGACCATACCGAGTTCTGAAGGCTGTGAGCCATTCGTCAAATTGTAGGCACCCTGAAGATCAAGTTTGGTGTATACCTTTGCATGACTGAGACGTTCGACCAACTCCGGAATCAGCGACAAGGGGTACCAGTTCTTAACTGTTCTTTTATTGAGTTCCCGGTAATCTATTATCGGCCTCAGGGAATTGTCTTTATTTCGCACAAAAAAGATCCCTGCACCAGCAGGAGATGTTGATGGCCTAATGAAGCCCTTCTTCAGATTTTCATCTATATACATTTTTAGGTGTTCAAGCTCTGGCTGGGACAGGGGATATATATTCCCATAGGGTATCGTTGAGCCAGGTAGTAGTTCTATGGGACAATCGTAGACACGGTGCGGTGGAAGTGTCTCCACTTCTTTTTTACTAAACACATCCATGAAGTCCAAGTAGTCGCTTGGTAGTTGGGTGTGTGATACCTGTAGTATGGTCTGGTGTGGGTAGCAAGTATTTTTGCAATAGGAGGAGGTAAGGTCCACATGTAACTGATCCCAAAGAATGGATGACTGATGTAACTGGAGCCAGGTTAACCCTAGAACTACAGGAAAAAGAGGTGAAGGTATTACATCGAAGGATATAAACTCTACATGACCAGAACCTATGGTGACTTTAATAGGTACGGTCTGATGAGTAATAGAGCCTGTGTTGACATAGGAACCTTCAATAACTCTGATGGACACAGGTATTGCTTTTAACAACAAAGGAATTTTATTTTTCTTGACCATCACAGCATCAATAAAGTTGGCATAGGCCCCGGAGTCAATGATGGCTTCAGACTTGAGAGTTTGTCGATCCCACTGCAGAGAGAGGGGTAGAGTACAATAAGCTGTGTTAGTGATCTTAGTAGTGTAACAGTTAGTAAAATTAGTTAACTTACTCTTCTTTTGACGCTGGAGAAGAGGGTAATCTTGCACATCATGGATAGGAGAAGCGCAATACATGCACAGCTTCTTCAACTTTCGCCGTATTCTCTCTTCAGGCTGTAGAGGACCTCTCATGACACCCACCTCCATGGGTACTGGGGTTTCTTTATTTGAAGAGGATGAACCTCCTGACATGTAGTATTTGTAAGAGGAGTCAGAGTGTTGTCTTTCAGTATGTCTCTCTCTGAGTCTGCAATCTATTTGAATAGATAAATTTATCAACCCTTCTAGTGTCCTGGGGAGTTTCACACATGCAAGTTCGTCCTTGAGAGGGTCAGACAACCCTAGCCTATACTGATTGCGTAGAGCTATGTTACTCCACTCAGAGTCCTTGCTGTAAAGCTTAAACTCAGTGAGGTAATCCTCGACAGGTCGTCTGCCTTGTTTTAGGGACCTCATTTTTGCTTCTGCAGGGAGCTGCTTTTGGGTGTCTTCATATAATCTGCTCATTTCAGTGAAGAAATCTGTTAATGATCCTAGAATTGGATTGTTATTTTCAAAGAATAGGTCCGCCCATACCCTTGGTTCTCCTCTCAGGAAGGAGATTACTGTCTTGACCTTTATTCTCTCCGTGCAGTATGTTTTAGGTCTCATTTGGAATAAGAGATTGCATCCATTTTTAAATTGTCTAAAGAGAGACCTATCTCCTGAGAATTTCTCGGGTAGGCTTACTTGTGGTTCCGGGGTATTGTCTCTGATCATGCCTCTGAGACTATCATTTTGTATTTGGAGCTCCCATAGACCTTGGGTTAATTCATCAACTCTTTGTGTCAAGTTGTAAACAATGTTGGGGAGATCTGCTGGATCCATGTATGGGGCCAATTAATTTGTCAGATTTAACACGTAAATTGTAATTTGGTTACAGGAGAGAAGAGAGTTAGTTCTCCCTGTAATGACTTGTAGCTGAATCGTAGATTTAGTTCACTGTTAGTTCTTAAGCAAAAGGATGCCACAACAGAAAGACATTTATGATGAGAATTCACACTTTGGCTTTGCTAGATCATTTGTATATGCAGTCCTTGAATTATAGGCAAAAACAGTGAAACAGAAGAGAATGCGTATGTCACAGTTGTTCCTTATGCACTGTAGTTGGGACGTGATTTCACTGAATACAAGCAGAGCCTGTCTTGAAGGTGTGTCAGAGTTACTAAGTCACTATTCGTATGAGAGGGGTGATGAGTCCGTGGGCGTGTTGCCCTGATGTTTATACTGAAACCCCTGACATAGTAAGAGGGGCGTGTGAGCCTTAAGAAGCTCTGAGGGCATGTTAGCCCAAATGGTTTGACGTGTTCCTGACGTTGCAGGAGGGGCATGCTAGCCCGGAGTAGACAGGAGTGTTTGTTCAATACGTCAGCAGTGACTGACAAGTGCTGGGTGGAGTTACCCGGTTTCGGTTTCTAGTCCGTTAACGTAGTGGGACTTGACAGCCGGAGTCTGTTCTTTAGAAGTGTGAATCAGGTAGGCTGTGAGTCGAATTGATGCTGCTTACTAGTAGAGAGCTCAGGCAGGGGAGTGAGTGACAAGCTGGATCGTACCTCCCGGTGAGAGGGTGAGACCTCGCAAACTGCAGAAGCAAGCAGTTATAACTTTGTAATCCTTCAGTCAAGAAGTGTATGCGAAAATATAGTTGACTGATTTAGGCAGGAACTTCTTAAGTTGTCGTAGGTTATATCTGAGCCGAATTAACAGAACACCTTCAGGCATGCAGCTACGCTACACACCATACACACATTAATTGGCAAGTGGTGAAGGGGTTGCTGGGAACTTATAGGGAATTCCTTAAAGGTATACACATGTGACATGAGAATCCTGACAGTCATTCTCATGAGCATATCCTAGAAGGTTCTTAATTTTTTACTTATTTTTGCATACGCTGTGATTTAAACTTCCCCCTCTCTCTCTCCTATCTGAAAGTCTTTGTCTGTGCCATCTTTCTTTCTTATTTAGCCGTACCTTGAATTTGATCGAGAGTCTCAACAGCTAACATATAAATCTACTGTTATGATGTATTTGGGAATAATTAACTAAATCTGCAGACTTTGGGACTAGTGTTGACAGATCTTGTTTCCAATCTTTGTATATTTTATAGTAACTGCTATTACATGTCACAGGATATTTAGTAGTAATATATCTGAGATTGTGCTTAGCTACATACAAATTTGTTTATGTTTCCAACGTATTCTATTATATACCTCTACACAATTATTTTCGTATCTCCCTTGCTCAGCAAAATAGATCCCTTTCCACAAAAACCATTACAGAAAGAGAGATAAATGGCCGAAGGAAGATGTGTACTTGTCTGCACCAGAGTCAGAAGGATTCCAAATCCTGGGTGTAGATGAGGGTGAGGATGTGAAGTGGCAGACTGACTGTGAGGGAGGGCAGAGGGAGAGTGTAGACAAATCAGTGCCAGAAATAGAAATGCCTCAGAATCCCGAGTGTTAGGGGGTGCAGGGCACTGGATACTCATTGAGGGAACCCCAGAGTGAGTGTGAAAGAGTGTGGGTTACAGGGACCCTAGTAACCTCAGCTGTGACCTACAGGGAGTGCAGAATTATTAGGCAAATGAGTATTTTGACCACATCATCCTCTTTATGCATGTTGTCTTACTCCAAGCTGTATAGGCTCGAAAGCCTACTACCAATTAAGCATATTAGGTGATGTGCATCTCTGTAATGAGAAGGGGTGTGGTCTAATGACATCAACACCCTATATCAGGTGTGCATAATTATTAGGCAACTTCCTTTCCTTTGGCAAAATGGGTCAAAAGAAGGACTTGACAGGCTCAGAAAAGTCAAAAATAGTGAGATATCTTGCAGAGGGATGCAGCACTCTTAAAATTGCAAAGCTTCTGAAGCGTGATCATCGAACAATCAAGCGTTTCATTCAAAATAGTCAACAGGGTCGCAAGAAGCGTGTGGAAAAACCAAGGCGCAAAATAACTGCCCATGAACTGAGAAAAGTCAAGCGTGCAGCTGCCAAGATGCCACTTGCCACCAGTTTGGCCATATTTCAGAGCTGCAACATCACTGGAGTGCCCAAAAGCACAAGGTGTGCAATACTCAGAGACATGGCCAAGGTAAGAAAGGCTGAAAGACGACCACCACTGAACAAGGCACACAAGCTGAAACGTCAAGACTGGGCCAAGAAATATCTCAAGACTGATTTTTCTAAGGTTTTATGGACTGATGAAATGAGTCTTGATGGGCCAGATGGATGGGCCCGTGGCTGGATTGGTAAAGGGCAGAGAGCTCCAGTCCGACTCAGACGCCAGCAAGGTGGAGGTGGAGTACTGGTTTGGGCTGGTATCATCAAAGATGAGCTTGTGGGGCCTTTTCGGGTTGAGGATGGAGTCAAGCTCAACTCCCAGTCCTACTGCCAGTTTCTGGAAGACACCTTCTTCAAGCAGTGATACAGGAAGAAGTCTGCATCCTTCAAGAAAAACATGATTTTCATGCAGGACAATGCTCCATCACACGCGTCCAAGTACTCCACAGCGTGGCTGGCAAGAAAGGGTATAAAAGAAGAAAATCTAATGACATGGCCTCCTTGTTCACCTGATCTGAACCCCATTGAGAACCTGTGATCCATCATCAAATGTGAGATTTACAAGGAGGGAAAACAGTACACCTCTCTGAACAGTGTCTGGTAGGCTGTGGTTGCTGCTGCACGCAATGTTGATGGTGAACAGATCAAAACACTGACAGAATCCATGGATGGCAGGCTTTTGAGTGTCCTTGCAAAGAAAGGTGGCTATATTGGTCACTGATTTGTTTTTGTTTTGTTTTTGAATGTCAGAAATGTATATTTGTGAATGTTGAGATGTTATATTGGTTTCACTGGTAAAAATAAATAATTGAAATGGGTATATATTTGTTTTTTGTTAAGTTGCCTAATAATTATGCACAGTAATAGTCACCTGCACACACAGATATCCCCCTAAAATAGCTATAACTAAAAACAAACTAAAAACTACTTCCAAAACTATTCAGCTTTGATATTAATGAGTTTTTTGGGTTAATTGAGAACATGGTTGTTGTTCAATAATAAAATTAATCCTCAAAAATACAACTTGCCTAATAATTCTGCACTCCCTGTATAAGCAGATTGGACACACTAGGGGACAGAGACTGACTCAGACTGAAAATCCAAATGGGAGAAATACAGAGAAGTGTATTTGTACAGCACATCAGTGCAATTCATTACATACAATGACAGGGTTGCAGAGTCAAAATTCCCAGCAGGCCCAGCAGATAGGCGCCACAGTGGAGAAAATGGGGGATGCTGTTAGGCAATGCCCTATCAACCATATAAAGGTGCAGGAGTACAGGGATTCTACTTCAGTGGAAGGGAAAGATCCCTGGGTAGATAATCAAAAGCTGAAAAAACACAATAGGTTCAGAGGATGTAGCAAGAAACTAGGTTTCACGGACACCCCTGTAACAGGGTATGATGTATATTTAAGGGACACGATTCCAGCCTTATTGGGTGAGGTTCCTGCAAAACTTATAGCTGCCAATGCCATATTCATACAAGAACAGTTGCAGGATTCTACTGCCAGAGAGGGAGTGTATGAGATGGGGCAGAATGTTCTGGTACTAACACCCATGAGGCAGAACAAGCTGCAGGCTCCATGGGAATGTCCCTTCAATAAATTAAACCAGATGGTTAAACTGTGTGTCATTTTTAAATGGAGGGCATCATGATGGCAAAACTGCTATGTGCAATTTGACTGGGAATGGTGTTATAACATCTAGGGAAAGCTCCCTTTGATATGCAGCTGGAGTGGCTTGTGTGCCAACTCCCTTTGCGTCTCTTATTTGGGGGGAGGTGTCATGAATACATAAATTTTCTTTAGCTTGTGTGCTAAAAACATTTGTTGTTTCAGAAGAAATTTGTTGCTGTGTTTTCCCTTAGATAAGCCAGAGCCCTAATAAATAGTTTGTAAGATCCACAAGAGAGAACTTTATGGTCTAATTGGTCACTTTATTGGCCCCAACCTTTCAGCACAGAATGATGAAACACAGTGCCTCTATCCAGGAATTGCACTGAGTTCATTGGCTGGACAACCAGCCTTGCAAATAAATAAACTTGTATAAGTTATAATGCCTCAGAAATATAAAGAATGCAAAATATATGGTGTTTGGTATCAAAATACTCCTTACAACATCACTAAGGGATTGCCTATATGTGTATATGAAATAGATATACATATCAGAAGTTATAAGATGTTATATAATTTTATCCTAAGATTTTGAGTTTTATGACATGTCGTAAAAGAGAGGGGTGGGGATATTTCCAAGGGCCTTCTGTTTGCTTTTGTATAATTCCATTTTGTTAACATCTTTTTATTAATAATGCAATGTGCATTTTTTTTGCATAATAAATAATTCATTTATTAAGCTTTTGCCTTTTTCTAATATTTGAACCACATTACTGAAAGAGACTGGTAGTATTTATACTGTGCTTTTAGATTATTTTTTGCTAAATTGTATTCTGAGATTTAATTTGTTGTTAGTCTGGGTTTTCCTTAAGATTTCTCTTATAATAAATCTTAGGTGGTGGCAGCTTAGAGATAGTTTATTGTGGATGGCATTAAAGGGGAGTTTTGGGCATTTTTTCTAAGTCTAGGACAGACTAGAGAATGTTGTTAACCCTTGCACCCACTGACAGGCTTGCCTTCAGTTTTTGGACTGTGACAGATTGATTTAATTGAGAAGGGTCTGTTAACACTTTCTGTATCAAACAAGTGACTGGTGCAGGGTTTGTTAACCCTGGTCATCACATGGGGGGCTGTGAAAACCCTTGACATTCTACATAATATTAATTGTCGGGGTTGTAACTTGATTGTTAATTTTTTTTAGTGTAGTAGTGCAGATGTAGTATAGCATTATGGGAGTGGCGTGACCATAAACTAAATATGGAGCAATATGTTAGTGTAGTCAAGGAAACTGATGTGTGTTATTCTACAGAGTAATGAAAACCAACTAAAAAGGTAAAACACACTGATAAACACATACATAACTGTTTGAAACATTAAAGGGACATTAAAAACTTTGAGATGGTAATATAAAATGATAAATCGAATATATATAAAAAAAACCTCTACAATATATGTTCATTATTTATTTTGTCCCCTTTTCCTTTAATTCCATTCTGAAATTGTGAGTTTTTCGGTTCCTGTTAGAAATAGGAGTGCAGAACACTTATATATTCCACACAGCCATTGGCTGCACACTCTAGTGTCCTATTTATAACTGTCCATAAGTGGCCACAGCAGAGAAGGTAACCTAAGTTACAACATGGCAGCTCACATTGTTTTATTTTGTTGTTGTTTTTTTTTTACTTTTCAAAGCTTTATTAAGGTTCGACACAATAAATACAATGCAATTCAAATGAAGTATTGTATAACAATGTGAAAGAATGGTTGTTAAACCAATGAACACGATCGGCTCCTTCGCACCAGCCCAGAGCCCGGACTTACCTGAATGCTGCATGGCTCACTTCCATGCTGGTGGAGCCACTGGACAGTATGGAGGAGATTGTCTGCAATACTCGGCTTCCGTGATTGTGTGCCCTGGGGGCTGTCGGACCCACGCGCCTGAACGGGTCTTAGAGATGGTACACCTACGCATTCATCTCACAGCCTGGAGAGAGGTGTCAGCTTACCCTCTACAACATACGGTTTAGGCTGAAACTAGTTAAAGGACTTTAATTAGAACTCAGCATTACTCACATGTTTAAATATGGGGTGGTATTTTTATGATGGCATCCAATGTTTGAGTATTATAATACCATACTAATCACGAAATATGTTGATTCAGATCTTAATGGAAGAGGGAGATGGAGCTGAGCATTGGAGAGCAGGCGTGGGGTAAGACAGTACTTTTACAGTGCTCATACAGCCCTTTAAAAACTACCGCTAAGTTTTACTACAATGACTCTCTACTTGATGGAACTTTTCATTAAAGGGCCATGTGGTCTGAAGCCTCATGTTCACGGTTTAATTTATCTAAGCTCAAAAAAGTCTGCTGCCGTCTTGACACCTGTATCACTTCTAATTTACAAATGTCTATTAATATATTTAGCCTTCAAAATGCTTATAGTTATTTATGTGTTTGGATTGCAACAGTCAATAGTACAGGGGTCCTAGTCTTTATTCAACTTAACTCGTTAATATGTATTGAGTGGAGAGATCATCAGGGAGCAGCCATCTTGCCTCACATGAGACGCTCCAAAAACGAATAAGGGATTACACAGGACATATTGAGCAGTACTTTCTTGCATTCAGCTCACTCTTATTCCTAACGGAACCTCATAATGATAAGGCTAATAGAGAAAGAGATTTTAGCAACTTCACTCTTTACAAGGAAGATGTAAAGATACTTTCTTTTGCCTATTTTACTAAAATATAATTTCCCTATGCTGCCTCATACTCAGTATCTGCATCCTCTATCACTACATCCTATGTTTTTCATTAGTTTCATATTGCATGGCTTGAAGTCTTTATTATAAACACACTATTGGGGCATGTTGAGTTTTAATCCTGGTCCTTCTAATTTATTGCCTCATAAATAGGGTCCTGACTTAGTTCACTCAGTTAGTAGGTGACCAGTTTGCTATCCATTCAGAAGGTTCACTTCAGGGGTTGTTTAAATATTCCTGTTTCTTTTGTAACTTTTAGTCTTTTAGGCACTATGTTTATACATAACATACAGAGCTGTAATTTAAATGGGGTATGGCCTTGTTGTATGCTGCTAATTTATACGTATGGGGTGTGAGAGACCTTTAGGGTTTCACATATTTTAAGTACTGCTTGAGCTGGGGACTGCCTGTTTGGCACTACGTATGCTAGACATTGTTTGTGCTGGGTGCGGTGTGTGCTAGGTGCGGTATGTGCTAGGTGCGGTGTGTGCCAGGTGCGGCGTGTTCTAGGTGCGGTGTGTGTTAGGTACTACACGTGATGCGCAATGTGTGTTACATATTTTCTTTAATGGTAACTACATCTAGGATGTTCCTCCTATATAACTACATATTTTAGCCCATTATACAAATATTTGCCCTCCCCATACCCTTCCTAAACCTAGCTGAGTGATACTTATTGCTGATTCTCCGAGAAAAGCACTGGTCTATACATTTCAACTTGTCAGCTATAACTCATTAAATTCACTATGCCCCTCTAGTGCACTACGCCCATTATGACCATTTTTTATTTTTTTTACGCTTTCACTCTACATCCAAAAGTATTAATGCAGTTTGCACTTTAAGATCTAGGTACAGTATGTTCTGGGTCCTGGGTGTGCTGGGCATTGTGTGCACGGGGTAGTATGTGTGCTGGGTTCACTGTGTGCTAGGTACTGCCTGTGCTAGGCAAGGCGGGTGCCGGGTACGGCGAGTGCTAGGTACGGTGTGAGCTAGGTACAGTGGGTGCTGGGTGCAGTGTGTGCTAGGTACAGTATGTGCTAGGTATAATGTGCACTGATTATAGTGTGGGCTGGATGCTGTATATGTGGGGTGCCGTGTATGCTGGGCACTACGTGTGCGGTGTGGGCTGGGTATTGTGTGTACTAGGTACAATGTGTGCTAGGTACGATGTGTGCTAGGTATAGTGAGTGCTGGGCACTATGTGTGTAGTGTGCGTTGGGTACTGTGAGTGTTAGGTACAAAGTGTGCTAGATTCAATGTGTGCTAAGTACTGCGTGTGCTAGGCAAGGGCGGTTCCTGGTACGGTGTGTGCTAGGTACAGTGTGTGCTAGGTACAATGAGAGCTGGGTACTCTGTGTGTCAGGTACTCTGTGTGCTAGGTACTCTGCGTGCCAGATACTCTGCGTGCTAGGTATAATGTGTGTTAGGTACTCTGCGAGCTAGGTACTCTGTGTGCTAGGTACTCTGTGTGCTAGGTACAGTGTGTGCTAGGTACAGTGTGTGCTAGGTACAATGTGTGCTAGGTACTGCATGTGCCAGGCAAGGGGGGTGCCGGGTACGGCGTGTGCTAGGTACAGTGTGAGCTAGGTACAACGGGTACTAGGAATTGCGTGCTAGGTACAATGTGTGCTAGGTACAGTGTGTGCTGGGTACAATATGTGCTAGGTACAATGGGCGCTAGGTACGATGGATGCTAGATACAGGGGGTGCTAGGTACAATGTGTGATAGGTTCAGTGTGTGCTAGGTTCAATGTGTTCTAGGTGCTGCATGTGCCAGGTAAGGGGGGTGCCGGGTACGGTGTGTGCTAGGTACAGTGTGAGCTAGGTACGATTTGAACAAAGTACAGCGGGTGCTAGGCACGGTGTGTGCTGGGCACAGTGTGTGCTAGGTACAGTGTGCGCTAGGCTCTCTGTGCGCTAGGCTCTCTGTGCACTAGGCTCTCTGTGTGCTAGGCTCTCTGTGTGCTAGGCTCTCTGTGTGCTAGGTACAATGTGTGCTAGGTTCAATGTGTGCTAGGTACTGCATGTACCAGGCAAGGGGGGTGCTAGGAATTGCGTGCTAGGTACAGTGTGTGTTGGGTACAATATGTGCTAGGTACAGTGGGTGCTAGGTACAGTGGGTGCTAGGTACAATGGGTGCCAGGTACAAATGTGTACTAGGTTTAATGTGTGCTAGGTGCTGCATATGCCAGGTAAGGGGGGTGCCGGGTACGGCGTGTGCTAGGTACAGTGTGAGCTAGGTACAATTTGAGCAAAGTACAGTGTGTGCTAGGCGCAATGTGTGCTAGGTGCAATGTGTGCTAGGTGCAATGTGTGCTAGGTGCAGGGTGTGCTAGGTGCAGGGTGTGCTAGGTGCAGGGTGTGCTAGGTGCAGGGTGTACTAAGTTTAATATGTGTTAGGTTCAATGTGTGCTAGGTACTGCATGTGCCAGGCAAGGGAGGTGCCGGGTACGGCGTGTGCTAGGTACAGTGGGTGCTAAGTATCATGTGTGCTGAGTACAGTGTGAGCTGGGTACAGGGTGAGCTGGGTACAGGGTGAGCAGGGTACAGGGTGAGCTGGGTACAAAGTGTGCTAAGTACAATGCGCGCTAGGTACAATGTGTGCTAGGTGCAGCACGCGTTAGATGCAATGAGTGCTGGCTACAATGAGTGCTAGGTTCACTCTGTGCTAGGTACTGCGTGTACTAGGCAAGGTGGGTGCCGGGTACGGCGTGTGCTGGGTATGGTGTGAGCTAGGTACAGTAGGTTCTAGGTGCTATGCGTGTTGGGTACAATGTGTGCTAGGTACAAGGTATACTGGGTGCAATGTGGGTTAAGTACAGTGTGTGCTAGGTATACTGTGTGCTGAGAACTGTGTGCGCTGGGTATGGGTTAAGCAAAATACGAGTGAAGTACAGCGAATGTGTACTGGGTACGGCATGTGCTAGGTATAATGAGGGCCAAGTGCAGTGGGTGTTAGGCACAATAAGTGCTGGGCAAAGTATGTACTAGACACAATGTGCATCTTACTTGTCTTTGTAATTAAATCTAATTTATAAGTATCGCCCCTCCCCTCCTTATTTCTAGAGCCCATACTAGGGTTCCATCTTGGTGAATTATTTTCACCACACATCCCTGCAATTTACTTACGATATATCAACGTTTGAACAGCTATTGCAATCAGACCTGCGTGTCCGATCCTGTTGTTTGTGTATGTTTGAACAGGGGTCCTGTGTGTCCCCAAGTGTTACCTTTCCCTGCAACTTATCTATGATATATTAATGTTTGCACAGCTATTGCAACCGGACCTGCGTGTCCGATCCTTTTGTTTGTGTATGTTAGATCAGGGGTCCTGCGTGTCCCCAAATGTTACCTCTTATTCTATAAGCGAATAAAAATCTAGTTAAAAAAAACCCCCCAAAAAAAAACAATGAACGCGGTTACAAATTTCTCTTAATACAGGTAATTCCTATTAGCTAAGAGGAGAGTCAGTAGTTATAGGCTCAAGTTGATATATAAAAATAAATGAGCATTAGAAAGCCAGTAGGGTTTGGGGGGGAAAAGTAAGTGGGGGGAGGGGGAGGGGAGGTGTGTTAGGCTCCGCCTTTTAAAGGTGTGTTGTCTATTAGGAAAACACAAGGCTAGGTTATATAGCTACTGTGGGTCGCCAGTTCGGTTTATACAAAGCATTCCAATCTTCCCAGATTGATTCGAATAGCTGCCATTGTTTTATAGACAATAAAAAACTTTACACTTATTTGGTCAATATTTAAACAGCTAATGAAATTTTAAGAAATACATCTACATGTTATTCTCAGACTAATATTTTCTTTCAATGCATCATTCTATCTAGCATTAATTTAGTGTTTAATGTCCCTTTAAACAATCAATTAGAAAAATGTGGAAGCTCCTCCCATGCACACAGTGTATTTTATTGCATTTGTATTTACGTTGGCTTATTATGGACATTAACTACTTCAGACCTGTGAATATTTGTGTATATACAAAAGGGCTTAATGTGGCTCTGTTTTTTTAGCTGGCTGCAGTATTGCAGTAAACATTGGTCATGCCTCTGTTTACTTTGCCCACACCTCTTATGTAAATACCCACCTGTTACAATCAAGTTGTTGCTTTTGATAGATTTGCCAAAGTAGAAAGGGATATCTACTGTAATTCATTCTGCCTACTTTATGTTTACAAGGTATGATTATATCATTGAAGCTACAGTTTATTGTTTTACATTATGTTCTAATACTTTGTGTGTGAATGTGTAACAACCTTATCTATTGTATAACCTACAATCTCAGATTATAGGATGTTATATTTATAGCATTCACTAGTTCTTGCTGCATTTAAAAATCAAACTGATTTTTACTGATACATTAATTTGCCCGTTCTCTGATCATGTTTGGCTTTGCTGCATACCCAGATCTCCGTATAATATCTACTCTTCACACTGTAATTGTTTTCTGTATGTGTACTGTTCACATTGTGTTGGGGAGGTTGCTGTGGCAACTGCTTTGGTGGTTTTACATGGGGGAAAGGGTGGGCCACCTATATAAATTTTGTTTGCAGAATTGTACTGTTTTTCTGAGGAAGAGGAGTATGTCTCCTGAAACATCACAAAATAAGCCAATTTCATATAAAAAATCCTATGAGTTGGAGCCTTTATGATACTATGTGATTTCGGACTTGCCCTGCATCCTGGTGTCTGTTCTGTTAGGAGATGGACACCCTCCATCCTCTGCACTACTATTTGCAGCCCCTGTGGGAAAAAAAGCAGAACTAAGAATGTATTCCATGGTTTTTGTGGCCCCAGGAAAACCACGTCTAAAAATGTGTGCCATAGGTTTTGTGGGCACAAAGAAGGTGGCAACAACTTGAGGGTCCTCTGAGGGAAGAACAACAGATAGGGGGTACCCTCCAACCTTGTCTCAATATGCTGCTGTGCCACTGGGCATCCTCAGGAAATACTATTTGTGTGTTTTAATAGCCCAAAAATGTGTCCCTTAAAGGGACATTCCAGGCAAAAAAACTTAAATGCACATAGGTGAATTACATTTTTGTAAAGAAACATATTTACAATATACATATATTGGCAAAAAATAGTCCTAGTAAAAGTTATCAGTGTTTAAATGTCAACATTTTTCTCTAGATGCGCATGTGAAGCATAGCAAGATATTCTCAGTGCACAATCGTTTTAAATACTATAGCTGCTCAGAGAGCCAGTTGGGCTTATAGCATGTCAGCAATGATGGAAATTTAGCCATTAACAGATGATACAAGCACTTTAGGCTCTTTGGAAAAATGCTGTGATTGAAATGGGTAAAACAGAGCATACTTATGTACACTCTTCAAATGGCTATAGCTTGTACTAGAAGCATTTTTGCCTATACATGTATATTAGAAAAATACTTCTATCTAAAACTGAAAGTACCCATGTGCACTCCAATTTTAGCTGCAATGCCCCTTTTAAGTTTCTGAAGATTTGATCTGCAGCCCCAACGTGTTAGGAAGTTGACTATCTCTGATAAACCTTATTAGGCACATTTGCAGTTTGTCAGAATCCCCCACCCACCAGCTTTCACTACGTTTGCACTACAAGAGGGACGTTCTAATTTTTTATCTAAAGGAGGGGTATGAAGAGGCACTAAGAATACTATAGTCTGTTCTGGATTCCTTCTCAACACAATTATACAGAAGGAAGCAATAATTAGTTAAAGGG